>NC_051861.1:78387076-78439576 GCF_015732765.1 Culex quinquefasciatus | reverse complement strand
TCTAAAAATCTAAAAATCTAAAAATCTAAAAATCTAAAAATCTAAAAATCTAAAAATCTAAAAATCTAAAAATCTAAAAATCTAAAAATCTAAAAATCTAAAAATCTAAAAATCTAAAAATCTAAAAATCTAAAAATCTAAAAATCTAAAAATCTAAAAATCTAAAAATCTAAAAATCTAAAAATCTAAAAATCTAAAAATCTAAAAATCTAAAAATCTAAAAATCTAAAAATCTAAAAATCTAAAAATCTAAAAATCTAAAAATCTAAAAATCTAAAAATCTAAAAATCTAAAAATCTAAAAATCTAAAAATCTAAAAATCTAAAAATCTAAAAATCTAAAAATCTAAAAATCTAAAAATCTAAAAATCTAAAAATCTAAAAATCTAAAAATCTAAAAATCTAAAAATCTAAAAATCTAAAAATCTAAAAATCTAAAAATCTAAAAATCTAAAAATCTAAAAATCTAAAAATCTAAAAATCTAAAAATCTAAAAATCTAAAAATCTAAAAATCTAAAAATCTAAAAATCTAAAAATCTAAAAATCTAAAAATCTAAAAATCTAAAAATCTAAAAATCTAAAAATCTAAAAATCTAAAAATCTAAAAATCTAAAAATCTAAAAATCTAAAAATCTAAAAATAAAAATCTAAAAATCTAAAAATCTAAAAATCTAAAAATCTAAAAATCTAAAAATCTAAAAATCTAAAAATCTAAAAATCTAAAAATCTAAAAATCTAAAAATCTAAAAATCTAAAAATCTAAAAATCTAAAAATCTAAAAATCTAAAAATCTAAAAATCTAAAAATCTAAAAATCTAAAAATCTAAAAATCTAAAAATCTAAAAATCTAAAAATCTAAAAATCTAAAAATCTAAAAATCTAAAAATCTAAAAATCTAAAAATCTAAAATCTAAAAATCTAAAAATCTAAAAATCTAAAAATCTAAAAATCTAAAAATCTAAAAATCTAAAAATCTAAAAATCTAAAAATCTAAAAATCTAAAAATCTAAAAATCTAAAAATCTAAAATCTAAAAATCTAAAAATCTAAAAATCTAAAAATCTAAAAATCTAAAAATCTAAAAATCTAAAAATCTAAAAATCTAAAAATCTAAAAATCTAAAAATCTAAAAATCTAAAAATCTAAAAATCTAAAAATCTAAAAATCTAAAAATCTAAAAATCTAAAAATCTAAAAATCTAAAAATTTAAAAATCTAAAAATCTAAAAATCTAAAAATCTAAAAATCTAAATATCTAAAAATCTAAAAATCTAAAAATCTAAAAATCTAAAAATCTAAAAATCTTAAAATCTAAAAATCTAAAAATCTAAAAATCTAAAAATCTAAAATTCTAAAATTCTAAAAATCTAAAAATCTAAGAATCTAAAAATCTAAAAACCTAAAAATCTCAAAAACTAAAAATCTTAAAAATCTAAAAATAACACAAACTGAATTGCACAAGAATGAAATACAGTGCAAACTCGATTGTACTAAGCATCGATTAACCGAAGGTTCGATTACAGTCATCCCACATATTCGGAACACCCACAAATTCGGAACACTTTTATGATAATTTGTCAATAGCATACCAAAAGTAGCTTTTCTGTCGACCTTACTATTTTTAGAACCTTCATTTGGACATTATCTTGCTATTTCACTAGTAAAAGTAGTACTTTTTGAACAAAAACTTCATTCCAAGACTATTTTGTCCAGAGCAGCAAAACACTGCATCCAAATGGCCTGTTTCATAATTGTGGGATGTTATTGTGCCTCCCACAATTGTGGAACACCTGAATTTAACTGTTTTTTCACAAAAAAAAAGTTATCAAACCATGTATAAAACATCGCAAAGCTTGAGTTTCATTGGTTTCAGTGTGTGAAGTCATTTTTTGTTTATAAATATGTACTCCTGGAGAGATCCAAAGTTTGTTTACATTCGTAAGAAAAAAGTGTTCCGAATTTGTAGATTTCAAGGGTCAAAATAATTCTTCAAAAACATCATATGAAAGTTAAAATTTGAAGATGTTCGATACAGCATTCGAAAGATCGCAAGAAAAGCTTTCAAATGAAGGTAAAAGCGAATCATTAAGTTCAATTATCGATTTGCTATGATTTTTTGAACATTGGCCGATCTGGAAACCGTTCCGAATATGTGGGATGACTGTATATTCAGTTGAAATTTTTCCGACACCTTCAAATAATCGATTTTGGACTCTACCATAAACTTTTCCTTGAATAATTCAAACATCACTCCGATCATCACTGATTGTCTTAAAAAGAGCCCACATTCCTCATTTCGAAAGTAAATTAAAAATTCCTCTCTCATATGCATATTTACATGTCATTTTGGGTAAATGTCTCATCCCTCTTCTCAAAACTGGACGAAAAAAAGTCAGAAAAGTCTCAGCTCATTCTGTCTCTAGAACCCCCTGCAGGAGCTGTGTGCTGTATTGAATATTTAATTGGCTTTTATTTTAATTACCACCCTGTGGTAATATTTGCATTTGAGTGCGTGTGTGTTTGTGAAGATGAACGACGCGCAAGACGATGATGTCGAGGGAAAAAAATAGGGACTTCTTTTAAGATTGCTGTCATTTAAGTTGATTTTTTCCATCTTCATGCTAGAAGACAGTTGGCACAGAAGGGAACCCACTATACATGTCTCCGATTTTTAGGAGTTGATTATGTAAATACACTTCATCTTCGTCTAAAGTGCGCAAACTTTGCCTTTAATTTGGACTTGTACCGTGTGAGATGTGTGTACGCACTTGAAGGCGCTTTAGAGGAAATAATATGAAAACATTATTGAAACTTCAAAAAATATTCAACTTGTACAAGCAAAATAATTTTCTTAAAACATGATTCAAATTTTAAAATTTTTTAAATTTTGTATAAGAGGTTTTCGAAGTTCAGAAAATTTCCAATTCAAATATTTCCTTCACTGCTCTATACCTTCATTACGAAATAAAAGAAAACTTTGGCCACGAACTTCCCTCTTCACCACCCTCAGCTAGGAAAAGAATCCGTCATGTCACCGCGAATAATCGGCACCATGACAGAGATTCCAAGGGAAAGTCGACTTTTACTCCCCCCTGAAAGACACCACCAGAAGATGATGTCCTTCTTTTCATCAAGCCAAAAACGCGAGGTGGTGGAAATTAAAAATCCCGCAGACACGTGGAAATGTCACGGAAACCACGCCGCAAACCCTCTCCTTTTTTTCTTAAAACATTTGAATTTTTCGTGGTAAGGCGAACCACGACTTCCGTGGAATTTCTACGACGGTTTGTGGGTGTAGTGGGGTTTCTTTAATTTTACCACGATCGTAACAATCGCGGGCAATGAGTGAGTGAGTGCCGTAATTAGTGATGCAAAAATATTCACCGAATGACAACCTCAAATTTCGGGAAGAATTCAAAGTGAATGGTAATAGAATTTTGTGGATGGAATTTTTATTTCATTTTATTAAGTCTTAAGAAATGTGTTTAAAGCCACATCATTTTGAAAGATTTAAACCTAGAAAAAACCTTTGCCGAATTTATGTAAATCTCCTATGGTACTTTGACTCATACCTTCAAACGATTTAATCCTTCAACAAGATTAACCATACATTTTTGCTATCTCAGAAAACAAATGTCTGAATCTGTTAAAACAGCAGCACCGAAAAAAAAAAAGCAAAAGGATTCTTCCCGAAACACCGAAGGAAAACACATCCTGGGGCGCGATGAGATTTGCAACATGTGTTACATTACGATACATTGCTCTTCCGTTTTGGGTGGAAAGATGGGTGCACGCAGACCGGTTTGAGAGCAAAATTTTGTTCGACAAGAAAAACAGCTGAAAGCAATTCCAGCGGACGGGACACGGTGTTCTACACTTTGAACAAATGTGGGCACGATGCGCTCGGGAAAGAGTTTTGCAATCTGGGTTTGAGGTTTGTGTGAGGTGGTTGAGATTGTAGCGCAGATTGATTGAAATGTTGCAAAAATAGAAAGATAAGGTGTTTTGAAAAAGCACCTAATTTTTGGAATTACGTTGCGAAACTACTTACTTTTCCTGTAAGTCTCGAATGACGAAACTGCCGACTACCAAAAATAACAGTACTGAGATAGTAATTTTTGCAATTCCGTCGTGAAACTTTTTACTTCGCGTAACACTTTTCAACATTTTTTCGATTAACAACATTGATTTGATTTTGATGGTCAATACATCACAAAATACATGAACATTTGACTAAAAATTTAACTCAAAGGGTGTTTTTCGGAATTTCAAAAACTCGTTGCAAAACTTGAATTTTCGCGGAAAAAATAAAGTTTTGCAGCGAGTTCCATACAACAATTTTTTGCATTGAGTGAAATTATATGTCAAATGTTCATGTATTTTGTCAATAAATCGTTTGAATCAAAAAAAATTTAAAAGTATTACTTTTCGAAACAGTTTCTGAAAAGTTCAACTTTTCAGCAAACATTTCAGTGCTGAAAAGTATTACTTTTCGAAACAAGTTCTCAAAAGTTCAACTTTTCAGCATCCATTTCAGTGCTGAAAAGTAGAACTTTTGTACAGAATAGTTGGCTTTTTCATCGTTCAAGAATGACAGGAAAAGTAAGTAGAGCAATTCCAGCCCAAAACAAGAATTTTTTAGGTATTTTTTTCTCGACCCTCTCCGATTTCAATGAAACTTTGTAGACATGTTATCCTAGGCATATATAAGCCATTTTTGTGTATATGGCGCCAGTAACACTCGATAATGACATTTTAGAAGGGCGTACGTGTTTTCAATATTTTTGTATTTCGTAATTTAAATATTGCTGTATCTCGAAGCCGTTGCATCGTATCAAAAAGTGGTCAAAGACAAACTTGTAGGAAATTTGGCGGGCTTTCCGAAAAAAATACACTGAAAGAAAAATACAATCCACTTTTATGAGATTTTTTGATTTTTAAGTTTAAAAGTCAAATTTGAAGGTGAGCCCACGATTTTTTTTCGTTCAAAATTTTTGTGAAAATAGCCTAAGATGTTACAAAAAGACTCACGAAAAATGCTAATTTATTATCCAGGTTACTTTACTACACTGAAAAAATGTTATGTTTGAATTATGAGCAATGTAATTTGCTTATATCTGTAAGCCCATACATCCAATTGAAATGTGGTCAAAGACAAACTTATGGGAAATTGGACGAGCTTTTCGGTAAAAATATTTTCGAAACTGAAAAATCAAGTCCGTCATATAGAAATTGAAAAAAAATAACAAAAAACCTATTTTTTCAACATTTTTATTTTTAAAACCGCTGTAACTTCACAAGGATTGGACTTAAGACAATGGTCAATATGGAGACTTTTATGTAAAATTGTCTGGAGAATCGACTCTCGAGTTCGGTTTTTGAAAATTTTGACGTTTGGAGCACTTTTCAAAAAAACAGTTTCAGTAAATGATTTTTGTATTGTTTTAGGTGAGTTGCTCCATTCTGCATTTTTCGTGAGTCTTTTTGTAACATCTTAGGCTATTTTCACAAAAATTTTGAACGAAAAAAAATCGTGGGCTCACCTTCAAATTGCATGAGCATGAGCATGGTTGACTGCCAATGAGCTGCTACTCCGTTATTGACGGATCAGCTGAAGTTACACAATGAACCAACAGATGAGTAGTGGGAGCTAATCATCCTCACTGTATAACCCCTGAAGATCTCTGCTTTAAGTCAATACCGGCGCCCCCCCCCAAGGAGATGCAGTTCAACAAAGGTAGGAATGTTAGTCCGATAGTTGAAGTTGCAGACTCATCAGACACAGAGTTTGTCGCTCTATATCTGTTGACACCGCATGAGACCGTTGAATCCACAGCATCTAATTCAAGCATCACGGGAAGTGGGGGAATTGTGTTAGTAGGGGAAGGAAAGGGAAGGTCAGGATTCATCTTGGTAGATGATATGACCAGAAAATGAAACATGATCCTTGCCTTCCGAGCTACGACGCTATGAGAAGGACTTATTCAATCGCGTATTTTTTGAAACTTCATACCGCCGGCGTGCCATCCGAGCAACGAAGCTATGGGAAGGGCTTTAAAACTAAGTGTAATTATAATTGGTTTTTATTCGGCGATGTGCAATTCATAAAATCATTTTATTCTTACCGACGGCGTGCCATCCGAGCAACGAAGCTATGGGAAGGGCTTTGAAAGGAAGTGTAATTATAATAATCGTTTTATTAGGTAACGTGCAATTCATAAAATCATTTTTTTAATTCTTACCGTCGGCGTGCCATCCGAGCAACGAAGCTATGGGAAGGGCTTTCGAAACGAAGAGTTATTATAATTAACGTTTTAATCCGTGACGTGCAGTTCATAATATAATATCCCAAAAGTATGAAATAGCTCTGCTACACCGCGCACGACATAGCGCCAAAATTCACACAACGACACGAATTCCCGAATTTCCACTACTATCTCGCGGGTTCTCGCGCGTCGATTCACGAACCGATCTCCCCCACGAACACTACTCGACTGAAGGCCAAATTTCCATGGCCACACCGCGAACACTTTTTTGAAGAAACTCCAGAAACCTCCATCACTTTCTCGCGGGTTCTCGCGCGTCGATTCACGAACCGATCTCCCCCACGAACACTACTCGACTGAAGGCCAAATTTTCATGGCCACACCGCGAACACTTTTTTGAAGAAATTCCAGAAACTTCCATCACTTTCTCGCGGGCTCTCGCGCGTCGATTCACGAACCGATCTCCCCCACGAACACTACTCCTCGTGGGCTCACCTTCAAATTTGACTTTTAAACTTAAAATCAAAAATCTCATAAAAGTGGAGTGTATTTTTCTTTCAGTGTATTTTTTTCGGAAAGCCCGCCAAATTTCCTACAAGTTTGTCTTTGACCACTTTTTGATACGATGCAACGGCTTCGAGATACAGCAATATTTAAATTACGAAATACAAAAATATTGAAAACACGTACGCCCTTCTAAAATGTCATTATCGAGTGTTACTAGCGCCATATACACAAAAATGGCTTATATATGCCTAGGATAACATGTCTACAAAGTTTCATTGAAATCGGAGAGGGTCGGGTACAACCGATTCCCTATTTGACAGTAGTTTCACGACAGAATTGCAAAAAAATCATAAAATTTTTCCCATTTGCGTAAAACTTGATCAATTCCAACTCTCTCCGATGCATTCGAAAGGTCTTTTGAAGCATTTTAAAATATGCTATATACAGTGTATTAAAAATTGTCCGTACAGCCATGTGAGTAATTCTCTACCAACTCACACGAAATCGGGAAAAGTTGCCCCGACCCCTCTTCGATTTGCGTGAAACTTTGTCCTAAGGGGTAACTTTTGTCCCTAATCACGAATCCGAGGTCCGTTTTTTGATATCTCGTGACGGAGGGCGGTACGACCCCGTCCATTTTTGAACATGCGAGAAAAGAGGTGTTTTTCAATAATTTGCAGCCTGAAGCGGTGATAAGATAGAAATTTGGTGTCAAAGGGACATTTATGTAAAACTAGACGCCCGATTTGATGGCGTACTCAGAATTCCGAAAAAACGCTAATAGTGCGTTTTTCCAGCAAAACTCAAAATTTTATTAAAATAAGAAAAAAAAATATATTGTTATGCCCATTCCAAACATATCAGATATCAATTATATTATTTCGTATAAGCAAAAGATAAAGCTTCAAGTTTCTATCATTAAAAAGCATACATTCTGTTGGATTGATTTGCTAAAGTGTATCAATAAAACGTCACAGGATTTACTTAGCTAAATAATAATCCCTTACTCGATCCTCCAAATCCTTTCTTCAAATCAAGCAATTATTGCACGCACATTTTTGCCCCAAAACAATTCCCTCCTAGTTAAGGATTAGCGCACGGGTTCCTTCTGCTCGCCGAAATCTCCACCCCGAAATCCTGGTCAACATAAAACCAAATGAACCATAATTCCACGTGGCATCGGTTCTGCTTCACTTCTGGAATGTGAACCTTACTGGCGTGGGATGCGGGATGAGCAGTCTCAACGAAAAAAAGGCCAATCATTCCACGAGCCTGTGCAAACAGTCCCGAAAAGAATCTGTTTATTTTTATTTGCAGCACATTCCGGGCTCACCCTCTTCTTCGACAGGTCCCTCGGAAAAAACAGCGACTCCAAGGTGCACCATTTGGACCGGCTTACGGAGGAAGGAAAAAGGGTTCGTTCAGCTTCGATCAAATGGAATGTGATTTTTTTTGGTAGGGCTCTGTGACTTGACTTGGGAGCTCTCGGGAAAGGGAAAGAAAAACTTTTTTTCCGTTCTTTACGCTTGATGGGAACCATCATCAAAGTTGTTTCTTCTTCCTTTTTTTATTTTTTTCTGCCATGTGTACCTTCGTTTCCTTCAAATTTTATTGCTTTGTTTATGGTTGTTAAAGCTTTAATTTGACTAATTAAAATCAAGGAATGGAAATCTTGCCGGATTCTTTTTCCACCTCGTTTTTTTTCCTCAGAGAAAAGTTCTCTGGAGTGATGCAAAGTTGCGTAATTATCCTCATCACAAATAAAGTCTTTGTGAATACCTCAATTTTACAATGTACAAAAACTGTATGAAATTATTGTTTACTAAAGTTGTTAAGAGTGCACACTTTCTGAATCTAGACGTTAATCCTTCCCAAAAACCATCCAACTCCAAGCGAAACTTATTTGGACAAACTGTGGAGATTTTCCCTTGTCCCTTTAAAAAAGTGGAGCATCAGCACTTCTCGTTTTCCAAATCGTATTCCTTGTACCCGGTGCGCGTTAGAGTTGGGAGCGGCCGGCAATGGACGGCTGTCATGGTGCTGAGAATCTGGTTCAGGTGGAAATGGTTTCATTCCCAATTGCCAATTCACAGGTTGGTTGTGGAAAATCATCATATATACATGACAAAATCCAGTCTGCAATTCGCTAAACCTTCGTTTCCAAGCGAAGCGAAAAGTGACATGGTTGAATTAGAGATTGAGTTAGTGAGTAAGTGAGTGAGTAAGAGAGTGTGTAAGTGAGTGAGCAAGTGAGTAAGTAAGTGAGTGAGTAAGTGAGTGAGTAAGTGAGTGAACAAGTGAGTGAGTAAGTGAGTGAATAAGTGAGTGAGTGGTTGAATAATTGAATGAGTGAGTAAGTTATTGAATGACTGGGTAAGTGAGTAAGTGAGTGGGTGAGTAAATAAGTGAGTAAGTGAATGAGAAAATGAGTGAGTGAGTGAGTGAGTTAGTGAATCTGTGAGTAAATCTGTTATTGAGTAAGTGGCTGAATGTGTGACTGAATTTGTTAGTGAGAAAATTAGTAAGGGAGTGAATTAGTACGTGTATGTGTTTCAGCCATGAGTTATTAAATCGTAATGGTAATCTGAGATCCCAAGTGACATTTTTTCCAGGAGTAGGATAAAACTCTCTTCAAGTACTCTCCTGAAGAAGTTTTGAAGAGAATTTTATCCTACCGCGGTCCAAACTGCTATGCTGTAGCTATCTTAAAGAGCTCTTGTAGAACTCCTGGAAAAAATGTTACTTGGGATGGCAGCTCAAAAATTTACACTTGTTTTAAGCTTTTTGTAAAATCCTCATTTTAAGACAGGTTTTGGAAATCTTTGAATTATATCCATTTTGTTTTACTTTTGTAACCTTTAATTTTTTACTCTCTTTTTTTCTTATAACAAAATTGTTTTAAAACAAAGATTTTATTAATATTTCATAGTTTTTCTAAACGGTTTTATTTCAGTTCTTCAATGTAACGAATATTTGGCAAACTTTGGCGAAAATCAACTAAGTTTAAGTTATTTTATTTATTTATTTATTTATTCGTCAAACATACGTAGACTACATGATCGTTGCTTAGTTTCTAATTACAAGGGGGGAACATCTATCTTTGATTGTAGAACTGTTTTTTCATGGTGGATTTTGTCATTGTGAAATCGATTATGTTATTATATTTGTTATAAGTTTCCATCATTCTATTCATGGGCCCGTGGCCCGTTTAAATTTACAGAGAATTTACCATAAAAGCCGCTTCTGGGGAGCTTCTGGTTCTGTGTTTCTTTTTTTTTTTTGTTCTAAGGTTACGCCGGTCGTTCACAAGTGATTGAGGCATTTGATTTGCATACTAATCAGGGGTTCCGCTCTGTGTGAAACGGCGTTTTTTTTTTTTTTGTCGTTTGCTCCTTCAAAACTGTCCCCCGCTCGCGAGTAGGATTAGTTTAATGGTTTGCCTTTTCTTAACGGGGTTGTCTTTTTTAATTTGGGTGTTTTTTTCCCTTCAACCCGTTAGAACACTTTTTTTCTCTGGGGCAAGCAGAATTAGCGTGAAACGAAACTCTTTCGCGCGGGGGTGATCAATGAAAATCATAAAATAGCGTTGTTTATTGTGCAAATAATGTAATAATTTATTCGATGGGTGTTGTCCTTTTTTAACCGTCGCATCATTAAAGCAAATTTATGATAAACAAGCCAAGGATTTGCCAGCTGGTTACTTTTTTTAGATCCTCAAGGGATAAAATAAAACAGTTTTAATTACGATTCCAGTTGAGTGAAACTTTAACTAGAAATCGATAAATTTCAATCACTTCGAAGTCACTTTCAACTCAGCTGAAAATAAGTCTCATTCAGCATTTTTTGCCCTCCTTTAATTACCGACGAAGCTGGATTTCGAAGCCATGCGTGCTACAGTAAAGTTTGGTAGAGGGATGGTAAATATTTGTCATCATCAAAAGTCTGATGTTGATGAGTTCCCTCTTTTGCGGAAAAAGGAAGCGAAAATTGCTTGTTTACAAAAGTGAAGAGTGCAGTTCTCTCAGTCATGAATGTTGGACCGGGGTTGGTGTGATTTTAATTTCTCATTAACTAGCACTATTTATTAAAAATAATTGAAACATTATTTTTTTGATTAATAAAAACACCATTACCAAAAAGCTAGAAAAAAACAAGGTTGCATAATGTATCCTTTATCGTTTTTCTTTTTAATCCGAGTAATGGCCTGAATTTACCATTCAATTTGAATAAATTGATCCCTTTTTATTTGAAATCTATCTACGGTCTTCGTTTAAACATATTTTGAAGTGATTTAAACCTTAACCGTGCAAGGTTTTGTCGCATAATTGGAACCGTGAGAGTAACATTTTGCCTCTCCATAAAAGTTCTCTACTTTTAATGTGTTGTTGCATTTTGAGTACAAAACATATAATTTTTACTTTTATAATTTTGAAATGATACCAAATTAATACTATTTACATGTGCCCCTTTTCGGGGTGATATAAAAGACCATACTTATCCGAGATATGGTTTTTTGAAAATAAAAACTGTATTTTTCGACGCGCCACGCGCAAAAACAGAAAAATGACGAAATCGGCAAAAAATTTTGATGATTGAAAAATACTTTTTTTATAACGTTCTAGAATGAAAGGGTTCGTACCACTCAACCGTCATGCGATATCGGAAAATGAAACTCTTGATCAATTTAGTGCAGTTATGCTACAGTCACAAATTTGCAAAATAATGATAAATTTATGAAAATATTTTTATCGGAAAGTTTTGTGTCTTTAATGATAACAATCAATTTTGCACTGAAATTTAAAACATTAGCTTACAACTCAAAGTACAAATTTTACAATTTGACAAAAAAAATTAACATGGCACAATTTGAACCAAATTGAATTTCACCAAGAGGCTAGATAGAGCCTTTCTAACAAAATGATGAATTAAATCCGACAAAAAATTAATTTATTAATTTCTCAGTAACATTATGTTACTACCCAGTAAAAATTTTGGCTATTGCCTTGATCTCAAATGATCTCAAATGCCTATTTTTATAAATTTCAGAGGTAAATTAGAGGTTGTAAAATAATTATAATTAATCAACAAAAACATATTAGGAGTTTTTTTAAGTCCTATAAATAGTTATGTTTCATATTCTCTTGATAATGGATTTAGAGCGAGTTGTGGCGCTATAACCACGGTAAATAGTGTCCACGGCATTCGTGGAAATACAATGTCCCATCCCAGAGGGTTCCGGAGTACCAAACCTTCTTAGCATGGTGCTCCCAACAAATAGAACCAAAAATCTCGGAGCGTATGGTGGTGTGTCTCCACGCTTTTTCCTCCCCTGTCGATTCAGAATTGTGTTGTTGTTCGAACGCTCAGTGCTCAAACTCAACCCAATTACGAGTCATCTCTGCGATACGGCTTTACGCAGTAGGCCTGGCCGCTTTAACGCTTGTGATGTTTCAATGCATTCCGATGCAATGGCGCACTACAAATGCTAATAAATGACAAGAAGAGTGCTAGGCGTCATCTAACCTAAGGCACTTTCCAGGATCCCTTCGAAAGATTGGCTGCGCTAGAGTCTGATTAGATTAGATTAGATTAGATATTCTCTTAATAATGGATTTATATTATTGGAAAAATTTAAAGGGCACCTTGTCGATCTATGACAATAAGCTATAAGATACATTCTCATGCGCAGCGTGAAACGCGCAAGCGTAAATACGCTGCCGTTAGAGCTTCGACTTGGCGATTTGTCGTTGCTTGGAGCGAGAAGGAGCCGGGACCAGGGTAAAATTTTTGGAAATGCTTAAATTTTTAACCACAGGCAGTTTATGGCGCATGTTTTCAAATAAATTTTGGTTTGAAATTCTATTCTTTGAATTTAAAATTGTTATCTGTAAAAAAAATCCAAAAATACCTTTAAAAACTAGTTTTGACCACTTTTCCGGCCCTAAATTGTCAATCAAGAATTTTCGACTCAAACCCCACGGCTACAGATATGAAATATAGCAATTGTGGGTTTTACGGAGCGGTTTTCCAATGATGGAAGGCACATATTTTCAAGAGTGGATACAGATATCCCACAAGTAGGGGAACAGCATCTAATTCCACACAGAAAAAAAAATCATGGTAATATTACATCTGGGAAGGGGTACATCTTTTATGTCAGAAAAATGTGTAATTTTACCTCTGGAAATGTGTAATTTTACCACTTTTCTGGTGTAATGTCACTTTTTCAGTCTAAATTGAGGTAAAATTACATCATAAAAGAGGAAATATTCAACCTTCCAAAATTACAGCTTCCAAATTTACATTTTTTTTTTCTGTGCAGCGTGCCTCTAATGTTGCCATATCAGCACACAGAAAAAAAAAATCGTGGTAATATTACATCTGGGAAGGGGTACATCTTTTATGTCAGAAAAAAGGTGTAATTTTACCTCTGGAAATGTGTAATTTTACAACTTTTCTGGTGTAATGTCATTTTTTCAGTCTAAAATGAGGTAAAATTACATCATAAAAGAGGTAATATTCAACCTTCCAACTTCCAAAATTACAGCTTCCAAATTTACATTATTTTTTTCTGTGCACTTTGACGTTCAATTACAGCTCCAAAATAGTTTTTCCGACTACAAATGTATCACCAAGTGAAACATATTTAGTAAGCACACTGATTTAAAACATTTTCTGAGCGAAAACTAAAAAAAATGCGACGATTTTTGTCCACCTTGATTGAATTCTAACGACGCACACCGGACGGCTCAGTTGCACTAACGCAAGCAACAATTTTCTTACCAGGTGTGCCTCGGTTTCCTGTGCTCAATTGACCACTACATTAAGGTCAGCTTCTAGCAAATTCTTTTTCAAAGTGTCTGTTAACTACTAACTACAGCAAAAAGTACCACAATTGCTACAGTTTAGCAAGGGTAGCATCTTAACTTAAAAATGACTTTGACACTTCAAACCTAATCACAGCAGGCCAAATTTGGATGCCGTCAAACAAAAGAATGTTGGATAGTGAGAGAGCGGGCACCATTGTTGCCAGCTGAAAGGCGTACGTTTTGCATGCAAACATAAAGAAAATAGCATAGAGTGGCAACACTGAACGTAACAAAACATCAGCCGTGTGTGTGCTAGTGAGCGATTTGTGACCTGCCAAGGTAAGGACCAGCGAGCGCTGGAGGAAAGAATCACTGTTTTGAAATGCTTTTTTAACCATTTAAATCGTTTTTTCTTGAAAATTCATAATGCGGAAATGTTTAAAATGAGTCAATATGCTTTTTATTTGGCAGGCATGCCAGATTTTGAAGATTTTCGGGCACATCACAAAAACGCAAATGAGTTTAACTTGATGGCAAAATAATATTTAACAAATCTGTTATTGGCTAAAGAAGCAAAACATATTTATCTTTTTCGTGAGTAATTATTTTAATTAAAAATCATCGAATAACATGGCAAAACAATACGTTTGAGCATTGAGCCTGTGCTCGAAAATCTTCAAATGTGGCATCCCTGGTGAGATGTCCGACAAACCTGCCAAAAATACGAACATTTACCCTATTTCAGAAAAAGAACTCTCAAAAATCATGTTTTGAGTACCGGGTTTCGGGCCAAAATTTAATCGAAAGAGCGCATCAAAACCCTTTTTTCTGGGACGATTCCCTGCCGTGCACGAATTCTCAAAGATTTCTGAGAAAAGCGTTTTTCCAAAAGCAAACCTTAAACCTTTCTTTTGTAAGAAAGGAAAAAGGTCTCTTTGACGATAGCTGATGCTATTCTCATTACAGAAATTCCAAATTCGTACGTTTATAAGTATTGTTTCCCGTAAATCGTGCAATTATCTAGTGATTTTGTGTTCTCCTGGAATTTGAACGCTCTATGTATTATTCTTTGAAAAACTTGTTTTTGTCTAGAAAAACCTGTTTTCTTTGAATTGGTAAAATTGAGTTTTTGACTTGTGAAGACAATAAATTTTCTGTTAAATGCGTTTCCAATTATGTATATTTATTCTAAAAGTTGTCAAAGTAAACAATTTTACTCTTACATATATGGCAATTTTATAATAGGACGTAACATTAGGTGTTTTCAAGCAAGGTTTCGTCCTTTTGAAAAATAACCTTAACTAAAACAGAAAGGATAAACTCATCCATTCAAGATTCAACTCTACAAATCTGATTCCGTTAAATCCCCACAAGATAAATCTCCCCAGGAAATAAGCTGCCAGCTTATCCGGACTGCTCTCAAAATCCTGCCACCGTCATCGCCAGAGTCATCCATCATTGATGATGCTTCAGTTGCTTCAGCTCCACGCGGGACGACACCATAAATACAGTGCCTGCCTGCCGTGACAATTACTGTCAAGAGAAGAGGTGTAAATTTGACGGCCACTACCCCCCCCCCCCCCCAATTTCGTTAAATATTCACCCCGACGTCGAGCGTCACAGAGTCCGTGGTTTGTGAGCCCCAACGGAATTTTCTTCCACAGCTATCGTAACGTTGGCGGAGATTAAAAATTGGTGCGCCAATGGGGTGGGTCCAGTTTAGATCGGGGAGGTTTGTCTTCCTAATTCGTCCCATTGGGTTAATAAATGGTTCTCCACCATCAGGAAGGGAAGAAACGCCTGAAGATAAGGAAGAATCTCAAAACGCAGCGTCATCCCTGGAGATGGCTTTTTCAACGATTTAGCGAGGGAAAAATTAAAAAAAAAATCTTCCAAAATTCGACACTCGAAAAAAGTGGCTCCAAATTCGAGGGTGACTCTGCCTTTTGGACTGCTTCTGATTGGAAAAGAAGACAATTTTCCGAAAAGTTCAACCGAGGGAATTCAATCCGGGGAGAGAGAGAGAGAGTTGGTTTGAGGTCATGACTTGAAGCAGTTGGAAAAGGGCTTTGTTTATGTAGTCTGGCCGGAATAAGGCAACAGAACTCTATTATTGGCAATAACGGCGCAACGAGTCCCGCGGGAGTGACAAAATGTGTCTGGGAGATTTTCTGGATGAGGAGGAAAATGGGAAAATCACATGGTGGATTATGGAGCTGCATTTTGCTGTAGTTTTTTTTTTGTATTTAGCGTGTGCAGGAAATTTCGTCTTGTTGTTACACCGAATTGACATCGCCAAATATGTCATTTTGACCAAGGTCGTTTCGTTGATAATTTTTTTATGTATTTGATTGATTACAATAATTGTTTAATACGACTTCTAACAAGATCCGACAAAGTTTTTTAACAGTTCATAAAAAACTACTTAAAATTCGATTTGTAACCAAATTCGTATAACGTTACGATCCAATATCTACCTTCAACCTAAAAGAGCATCAAATCCCACACTCCACCTGATGACTCACATGTGCAAAGGTTGATAATCGGTTCTCAAAATCATTTAACTGCTGTCATAACTTGTCGATGGGCGGACACCTGTTGAATGTAGCCCTCGTACACAGAGTGTGCCATATCAAGCATGTGAGCCATTTTTTATGTGATTTTATGTTTATCATTTCGACCAGGAATCCTTCCAATCCCCCAAAAAAGCACTTGAACTCGTGTGTGTGGGAATTGTGCGATAGACAACCGTAGAATTGGGTAATTTTAATTGAATAAAGTTTCTTTTTAAATAACATAACATTTTATTTTATCAATTAATCGTTTTTTTTTTCAAAAAATACAAACACACAAAAAGTCGATTTTCTAATCTTTAAAATACATTTTCTAAAACTGCACGGTAACGTTTAAAAATCTCAACCCCACCTTCAAAACGATTCGTGAACAT
This sequence comes from Culex quinquefasciatus, assembly GCF_015732765.1. Classification (NCBI taxonomy): domain Eukaryota; kingdom Metazoa; phylum Arthropoda; class Insecta; order Diptera; family Culicidae; genus Culex; species Culex quinquefasciatus. The sequence goes on along the minus strand of NC_051861.1, from coordinate 78,423,049 downwards.
CAATTGGGACACGGGACGTAAAAATCATGTTCCCATCGCTTCCCTTTACCAGCTAGAGAAAAAAAAACCCCGGAGATATCCGATAGCATCATCCGCGTAGCATTTCAAAGTCCGAGGGTTTCCCGGACCGGTGGCTGTTGCAACTCTTCCGGCTAGATTTTCGGAATCAATGGGAACGTAACGGTTCGGATATAAATAATTTATTGGATTATATTGACGATGGTGGCGCTGGAAAAAAAGGGTGTAGGAGAGTGGAGTGGGATCATGCGGGATTCATGAAAAATCCTGAAGTGGATTATGGCATTTTTTATTGGAACGTCACTTGAAATTTGATTGAGGGGTTTTTTTGGGGAGAAAAAAATTAACAAATTGATTTTATTTGAAATAAGAATGGGTTTTTCAAGTATATAAAATATAGCTATTGAAAAATTGATATAAAAATAATTGGATTTTAAATAGATGGTACAGTAAGCTTAAAAGTTATTTTATAAACAAGTTAAAAACTTAAGATAAAAACTTCACAAGTGTTCATTTTTTTATCCATATTGTATAACGGGTTGGCAAATTACCAATATTAACCTGATTGTCTTATCCTTATCCTTATCCTTATCCTTATCCTTATCCTTATCCTTATCCTTATCCTTATCCTTATCCTTATCCTTATCCTTATCCTTATCCTTATCCTTATCCTTATCCTTATCCTTATCCTTATCCTTATCCTTATCCTTATCCTTATCCTTATCCTTATCCTTATCCTTATCCTTATCCTTATCCTTATCCTTATCCTTATCCTTATCCTTATCCTTATCCTTATCCTTATCCTTATCCTTATCCTTATCCTTATCCTTATCCTTATCCTTATCCTTATCCTTATCCTTATCCTTATCCTTATCCTTATCCTTATCCTTATCCTTATCCTTATCCTTATCCTTATCCTTATCCTTATCCTTATCCTTATCCTTATCCTTATCCTTATCCTTATCCTTATCCTTATCCTTATCCTTATCCTTATCCTTATCCTTATCCTTATCCTTATCCTTATCCTTATCCTTATCCTTATCCTTATCCTTATCCTTATCCTTATCCTTATCCTTATCCTTATCCTTATCCTTATCCTTATCCTTATCCTTATCCTTATCCTTATCCTTATCCTTATCCTTATCCTTATCCTTATCCTTATCCTTATCCTTATCCTTATCATTATCCTTATCCTTATCCTTATCCATTTGGAATTCGCATATATCTAGATAGTCTTTAAATTTCAGATCGGCTTAAGGGGTTATATACATGTATATCGGCAAAAAAGTCAGAGGTTAGTATGAGTACACACATAAACTTATATTTAATTTCATGGCATTAAAATATACATTTTTACCTACTTTCAAAACAAATTTGAAGATATTTGTTGGATATTTGGTTGCATCGTTGCCGAGATATAGCAATTTCAAGTGAGCAGTTTCAAAAAACGGGTGCCACGATATCTCAACATTGTCTTGACCAAATCGGCTCAAAATTTTGGTGAAGACTCGTTAAACCGAATCCGTGTGCATGACGAAGCCCGATTTCAAAAAGTTTATTTTGAAAAAAAAAACCATAAAAATATTTTATATAATTATAATTACTAAGATGATAAATAGTAAATTTTCATAGCATCACTTTATTTTGTATAGACATATTTATTAAACAATTGTTTATCACTTTTTAAGAACTTTTTTGTATTTATTTCCCAATAAAATATGTTGTTGCAGCAAATCGTAATTTTTTCCATACTAAAAATCCATATGGTACACTTGCCCCACCTGAACAAGATTTTTTAAAAGCTCTCAACAAAAATAACCAAAAGATAAATCATACTTTCTAATAGGTGCAAATCATTGGTTGGAATACTACTGATCTAGGAAAAATAGCATTTTGATAAAATGAGCCTTATAACGAACTCTAAACCTTATTTTGTACTTTCCAAATATTATTAGAAAACAAAGGTTTTTAAAAAAACTTCATTAAATCTTATACCCGTGGCGTTTACGTCGATTTAGCGGTTATGTGGTAGTAGAATCAGCTTATAGCACTGCTAGCAACAATTCCTCATACTGGAAATAATCAAAATTGTAAAAATTACGGCCGTACGAGCGATTGTTCCTCTTGCCCCATATGGTCGTCTTGCCCCACCTTCCCCTACGGAATGGTTTAGAATCATTCTGACCGTGTGTTCAAAGCAGGGCTGTGGAGTCGTAGTCAGAGCCGGAGTCGGTGGAGTCGGGTCTTTTTTGGGACCTGGAGTCGGAGTAGGAGTCGTCAAAACTCTAATAGCTGGAGTCGGAGTCGGAGTTGACTGGATTGTATGAGCTGGAGTCGGAGTCGGAGCCGGAGTCGTTAATTTTTGATAGACCCGGAGTCGGAGCTGGAGTCGGAGTTGTCAAAAAATTTAAAATAATTTACGAACTTATTTATTGTTCAATATTTCTTATAATTCAGGTTAATTCCCATTTTTTTATATTTTAAATTTATATATTGAATTGCGTGCACTGCGTTGACATCTTATTGTTTAAATGATTTTTTGGTTCAAGATATTTATCAGAACCATGATGTTTTCGAAGAATTTTTATTGTGATTGAAAAGCTCACTATCAGTATTAAACAAAAATAATTATGTTTTAAAAACATTATCAACTATTATTTCAATCTTCTACTTGCTCATTTTGTATGTAAATAAAAACTAATTAATGTGACGTACTGAAAACATATCAAGCTAACAAAAAATATCGAAAATAAGTTGCAACTAATTTTTAAATACAGTTACACCGGTGCTCTTAAGCCTCGCATATGCAACTTTGCATGTACGAGTCATTGAATTTATTAGATATATCGATTACCCCAATGTTTACAATTTCTCTACAAAACTCTTAAAGTGTTGATCCTTAAATAATATCGTTGAACAAGTCTTTTTTTAAATGCCTTAAATCGGGGTGATATAATTGATATAATTTAATTTATTTTTCAAATATTATAAATTTCTCATGATTTGTATGTTTGAAGTGTGTACTGGGCTGGATCACACAATGTCCACGCACGTCTTCTCAAATAAATTTAAAAAAGCTTTAAAAATAGTTACTTTGAAAATTGTTTATTTCAAACCCATGGTATTTTTGATAGTTACTGCACATCAATTTCTCATTACTGAATTCAGTTAAATTTACTGAAATCTGCACTACTGCACTACTTGCTCGCTTATTAACTTAAAAAATGAATGTAAATTCAATGTAGTTAAATAAAATATTCAAATTTTTCAAACAACAAAATTCAAATTTACTCAGAAAATTGTTGTGCTGAAAATGCGTTTTTTTTACATTTAAAATACAGATTAGGTGTCAGTTTCGGAGTCGGAGCCGGAGTCAACCAGTTTGGGAAAGCTGGAGTCGAAGTCGGAGTCGGAGTTGGAGTCGGAGCCGGAGTCAACAATTTATGGAGAGCCGGAGCCGGAGTCGGAGTCGGCTTAACTCAGAAAGCCGGAGCCGGAGTCGGAATCGCTTGAAATATGAGTACCTCAAGAAGAACTTTTCATACAATTTTGAAAAGTTTTAAAAGTTTGCTAACTATCGTTAAGAAAATGTTGATGAAAGTTATTTTAAGCTTCTCAAAGTGTCATAATTTTCTCAATGAACATGATTTTGAATTAGAAAACGGAATGCATTTTCGGATCCGTTGGACAATTTTCTACTACGAGTAGGTTAAATAAGTTTGTAAATAATAAATGATATGTGTTTTTAAAACACAATTAAACCAAATCTCCAAATTTATATACAATTTCAGTTGAACAAATTTCATATAAAATGTGAAAACTTTTGATTCGTGCTTTGAATTCAGTATAAAATGCAATATTAATCGATAATTGTGTAAACAAAACCAGTTTTAACAAACTTCAGGCAAAATTTTACCTTAAATTTATATGTTTTTAGTTAAAAAGCTTATAAACTTAGTTATCTAAACACAAACATTGATTTTTTTTACTTCTTAAAACTTTATCAGCTACTTTAGTGATGGTACATTAAACATGAGTTTAACAAAAAACAACTATGGCCAGGGGCGCCGACTCTGGGGGGGCACGGTACTTTTTGCCCCCCTTAAAATTAGGCAGGGGGGGCAGCCCATACATTGTGCCCCCCCAGAAATTTTGGAAGAAAAATATTCTTATTTTAAATATTACAAAAAAATCACAGGAATAATTGAAAATAATATTTAAAACTGAATTGGAATTGGATAGAATTCTTGTAAGCAATCTGTAAAATAGTTCAAAAACATTTGTTGTTTTCTAAATCGACAACGTTTCATCTATACTACTGCGCTCTCTTATGCTAACTAGGAAGGAAAACCAGCAAGCTTAGTATACAAGAGCAAACTTACGCAAACTCTTGCCAAAACAATCATCAAGTTTTCAGACGCAACATTCTGCGATTTGCCATTGTAGATCAGGATTTAGCGAAAATGAACTGAAACACTTTTCAAAATGGTCATTTGATGACAGCTTTATATTAAAAAAATGCTGATAAATTCGATATTTCTTTGAGTAATTTTAGGTAATTTTTTCTTGATTTCATTTTTAAAAATGCAAATTTTGGTAGTATCAAATTGTCATAATGCTTTTTTGATTTTATTAAAAACCGTATGTGTATCTTTTGGTTATTCGTAAATTCTAAAATTCTTAAATTCTTAAATTCTTAAATTCTTAAATTCTTAAATTCTTAAATTCTTAAATTCTTAAATTCTTAAATTCTTAAATTCTTAAATTCTTAAATTCTTAAATTCTTAAATTCTTAAATTCTTAAATTCTTAAATTCTTAAATTCTTAAATTCTTAAATTCTTAAATTCTTAAATTCTTAAATTCTTAAATTCTTAAATTCTTAAATTCTTAAATTCTTAAATTCTTAAATTCTTAAATTCTTAAATTCTTAAATTCTTAAATTCTTAAATTCTTAAATTCTTAAATTCTTAAATTCTTAAATTCTTAAATTCTTAAATTCTTAAATTCTTAAATTCTTAAATTCTTAAATTCTTAAATTCTTAAATTCTTAAATTCTTAAATTCTTAAATTCTTAAATTCTTAAATTCTTAAATTCTTAAATTCTTAAATTCTTAAATTCTTAAATTCTTAAATTCTTAAATTCTTAAATTCTTAAATTCTTAAATTCTTAAATTCTTAAATTCTTAAATTCTTAAATTCTTAAATTCTTAAATTCTTAAATTCTTAAATTCTTAAATTCTTAAATTCTTAAATTCTTAAATTCTTAAATTCTTAAATTCTTAAATTCTTAAATTCTTAAATTCTTAAATTCTTAAATTCTTAAATTCTTAAATTCTTAAATTCTTAAATTCTTAAATTCTTAAATTCTTAAATTCTTAAATTCTTAAATTCTTAAATTCTTAAATTCTTAAATTCTTAAATTCTTAAATTCTTAAATTCTTAAATTCTTAAATTCTTAAATTCTTAAATTCTTAAATTCTTAAATTCTTAAATTCTTAAATTCTTAAATTCTTAAATTCTTAAATTCTTAAATTCTTAAATTCTTAAATTCTTAAATTCTTAAATTCTTAAATTCTTAAATTCTTAAATTCTTAAATTCTTAAATTCTTAAATTCTTAAATTCTTAAATTCTTAAATTCTTAAATTCTTAAATTCTTAAATTCTTAAATTCTTAAATTCTTAACAAATAAATTGATGTTAAATTTTCGATTTTTTGAACATTGATTGTAATTTCCAAATTTCTGATTTTTTAAATTTCTGAATTTCAACTTTTGATTTCTTAACATTTTTAAGCCATGAGTTTTTTTCAACCCTAGGGTTTTTTGAAAAAATTAAAATTTTGGAATATTTATTTTTTTTCTGTTATTTTTTTCTAAATTGCAGATTTCAAAAAAATGTTGTTTTTTTTAAATGTGTAATTCCAATTTCTAAAGTTCAAATTTTTTGCTTTTTACTTTTGTTTTCATCTTTAGAATATTTGTGTTGTTGAATTTTAAATACCTGATCATTTTTATTATTGACTGTTACTTCTGAAAAATAAGTGAGAATATGCCAATTAGAAGGAATTCGCCTTCCAAACATATAAAAAATTACCCCAATAAACATTCTCAATCACGTTTTAATAAATTATCTTTTTCAAGAAAAAAAATGGATTCCGGATGAAAAACTCTTATCACATCGTAATATTCAAATTGGTAAAATTCGTGATATACAATAAACTTAAACATCAAATCGCCACTCTCACCTAACGATTTCGGAAAAAACCGAGCCCCCCCAACATTATGGACTAGTCGGCGCCTCTGACTATGGCTATCAAAGCCACCCCGGAATTGAGACTAAACACTTTTAACGTAACTATTTTTTCAAACCCTATTGAAAAAACTTTTTATCTAAAATAGTGCATGGACTTTGTGTGGCCTACCCCAGTACATGTTTTAAAAATAATAACATTGAGAAAAACCTTAGGGACCATCCATAAACCACGTGGACACTTTTTTGGGAATCTGTTACCCCTCCCCCCCCCCCCACCTCCCATCGTGAACAATTGTCCGTGGATTGATCGTGGACAACCGCCATACCACTTTGTCGATCTATTATGAGAAGCCAGAAAGAACACTTTCACGCGTAGCGTAAAACGCGTAAGCGTAAATGGGCTGGCGTTTATGTTTCGACTTGACGACTTGTCGATTTTTCGAGCGAGAACGTGCCGGGACTTTGAATTTGATGTTCAGTACATGATTCTGTATGAAACCAAAAATTTAATGGGAAAATATAGGGTAAAAATAAAACGTAAAACACTAAAATGTTTATATTTCTGAAAATGAATTTCGGAAAAGGTTCAGAATTTTGGCCTAAGCAGTTTATGGCGCACGTTTTCGAATGGCTTTTTGTTTGAAACTGTATTCTTTTAATGCATTTTCGGATCCGGATTTCAAAAAATGCCTCTGAAAATGTCTTTGACCACATTTACTGGTCGAAAATTGTGAATCGATAAGTAAAATGTTCGTCTCCGACCTCACGGCTACAAATCTGAAGTATAAAAAATGTGGGTTTTACGACCGGTTTTCCAATGATGGAAGACACGAATTTTAAAGAGCGGATACAGACATCGCACAAGTATTTCAGAAAAAGAGCTCACAAAAATCAGGCTTTTAGTTCTGGGTTTCAGGCTAAATTTCAATCGAAAGAGCGCATCAAAACCTTCAAATTAGTAATAGGATTTTTTTCTGGGACGATTTCCCGCCGTGCACGATTTTTTTTTAAAGATTTCTGAGAAAAGCGTTTTACCAAAAGCAACCCTTAAACCTTTCTTTTGTAAGAAAGCAAAACAAATTGAAATCCTATCAAAGTTACCCCGGTTTACGGTACTTAAGAGCAAGTTTTTCTAGAGTATGACACAGGCCGCAGCGATGTGCCTCGATTTAGATAAAAGTTTCTGCGTTTGTTTGGCTATGCAAACGGACATTGAAATTTCAGGTCATTAAAAAACAATAAAATTACTAACACAGCAGAAAAAAATCATCTTTGTATTAAAAAACCTTGCATTTGCTCAAAAGTTAAAATCAATTCATCTAAGAATGCAAAAAAAAACGAAATTCTAAAACGAACTCCAGTCTTTGTCGTAGAGAACTCAGATTTTGCATGAGTTCATCTCATTATTGACAAACAAACACTAACAGTTTTATCTAAATCGAGGCACCTCGATATGACCTTTAAAACACAAAAAGCAAATAAAAAAAAACCCGGATGTACACGGAGAAAATAGGGTTCCCAAAATCGTGAACAAACGTTCATGAAATTCGGAACAACCATGGAAATTGAACACTTTGTTCGTAGTTCAAAATTTCATGAACGCTTGTCCACGATTTGGGAACTCTTTTTTCTCCGTGTAGCCAACATGTGCGGGAGTTACGGTGGAAGGGGGTAAGATGCGGTGTGATTTTGATAATTTTTTCATGATCTTTGAATATCTGGCAACACTGCTTGAAGTTGTAGATACTTGAGTGATATTTAAATTACTTTTAAAGGCCCGAGGAAGGAAATTTGGTAGAAAACGCCATTGAATTTTTCTATATTTATTTAAGATTGATTAGATACTAATAAAACATTCCAATAAGTGGTAAAGTATGATAATTTGACAACCCTGTAGATTCAAAAATCTGAGTCAAACAAATCCCTAGTCCAGAGTTCCGTGCAGGGTTCCAGTTTCAAATTTGCTCTTTAAGAGCGAGTTTTTCACCAATGTGTAACAGGTCGTATCGAGGTGCTCCGATTTGGATGAAACTTTCAGCGTTTGTTTGTCTATGCATGAGATGAACTCATGCCAAATATGAGCCCTCTACGACAAAGGAAAGTGGGGTAAAACGGGCATTGAAGTTTGAGGTCGAAAAAACATTAAAAATCTTAAAATTGCTCGCATTTCCTTACAACTTCTTCAATTCCAACTCTCTTGGATGCATTTGAAAGGTCTTTTGAAGCACTTCAAAATGTGCCATAGACATCCAGGATTGGTTTGATTTTTTCTCATAGCTTTTGCAAATAACTGCTAAAATGGATTTTTTTAAAACCTTAATATCTTTTTCCAACAGCCTCCAACACCCTTACTCCCATAGGTCAAAAGATAGGTAATTTCATGGACTATCAGCCTACGGAAAAAACTTTTTGGCCAATCGCAGTTTTTCTCATAGTTTTTCGATTTTTCTATAACAAACATTTTTCAACGTTAGTTTTTGCCCTGTAGGCCGTCATAGCGACACATTTTGATCTCAATTTTGTCATATTCGGAATCCTCGGAAAATTTCACGTAAGTTAGAAGTATTGGAATTGTAAATTTGATTGGAAAAATTTCCATTTAGAATGAATTAAAATATTTTTTAACATTTTGTCGGGTAACGACAAAACAGGTTTTCGCCTACTTGTGAAGCGACCCTCGCCTTACCAGAAAAATTCACAGTAGATTTTCTCTGTTAAAAACGAAAATATTAGGAAAAAGGCGAATCAGGAGAGTTGTAAGAAAAAGGAAGACAAATAAAAATCAATTAGGAGCGTAGGACGGGAAAACCCGACAACACTTTTATGACCCACTTAAGTGGCACGCGCAGAAAGGTGCCCGACGAGAAACAAACAAATAACAATATCTGTGAAAAAGGACAGGCACGACTGGAAAATAAATAAAGATTACATTATCTATGGGTTAAGTCATAAAAGGACTGCGACTAATTTCTGAGAAAAATCTGAGAATTAGAGCGCGGTGGAAAGAAATAGAACATTTATATTAGGATTTTAAGAGTGAGAGAAATAAAATAGGCCAGGATATTATGTATAACTTGGAAGGATTTTTAGAGTGGGGGGAAAAATAAATAAAATAAGAAAAAAAGAGAGTTATATATTGTAGAATTCTGGGAATTAAGGAAACTTTTCATTATATCAAGAAAAATACAGGTTGGAGTGGGGGTTGTAAATGAGACAAAAATATATTATATAAGTTAGAGGAAGAATTTTTGGAGTGAAACCAAAAAGGACGGATATATTATGCAACATCAAAAACTAGAGTGGGGGTAAAAATATAAGATATTAAATAATTAAATAAATAACTAGATTTAGTATAAAAACCCAAGCTGAAATCAAATAAAGGCGGTCAGTAAATGAGACAGTGAAAGAGAGTGAAAGTGTTTGATCCGAAATATCCAGTCGAAGTGCCTTGGACTTAGCCGGCTGCACGCTTCAAAGTGGTGACAAGCGGAAAGTTTCACTCTGAAACTGGAACGTCATTTCTGCTGGCTTAACCAGTTAGAAAAGTTTTGTAATAGAAAAGTAAAGTGTTAGAAGTGTCACAAGAATCTTAAAATGATAATTTGGTAAGTACCATTTTTTTTTCCATATTTTTACTAACACCTTTTTTTCGGGGACTTAGAGTTTTTCTGACCAACTCTAAACTTAAAAAAACTTGTGGATTTCTCTAATTAAGGAAACAGCCTGAGAGTCTGCAGAAAATAATTTACTTTTTTAAAAGTAAGACAAATTTCCTTCCCTTAATCACGATGGAAGAATTAAATAAATTGGACAACTATTTTTCGTTGGAAATAGCAAATTTATTGGAAGCTATTCCTAAATCTAAAGAAGAAATCGAACAGAAGACAATAGAAATAGCAGAAGCTGTTGAAAATTATAAGCAACTATTAATTGCTTCAAGGGATACTCTTCAACCTAAAGAGTTCAACAAAATTAACAATGGGTTCAAAGAAGATCACAAAAATCTTCAAGAAGCTCTTGAAGTTTTGCTAAAAATTAATTATATATTCTGATGATGAGGAGAAATATGGCGAGGTAGAAAATTTAAAGATTATTCCCGTCAGTTTAAAAATTAAAAGAACACTAAAAATCCAAGTTCTTACGAATTTCCAATGGATTCAGCAATTAATTGCATTCCAGATTTCTTTGGACATGCAGAAGATTTAACTTCATTTATTGATCAAATTAATTATTTTTACAGTAAAATGCCAAAAGGAGTGTCTCATACCCCTTTGATCAATGTAATTAAACTGAAATTAAAAGGTAGAGCAAAATTTTTTGCAAATTCAATTTCAAATTTACCATGGGAAAAGGTTGAACAGAATATGATTGAAGAATTCAGTGTAAAAAAATCATCGGTAAATATTTTCAAAACAATTGGTACAATCTCACAAAAGCAATTTGAGAAATTTAAGTCATACAAAAACAGAGCATTGGAAATTCTTGCAGACTTAGAGTCCGTAGAAGACTTCAATAAGAACAGTTTAGTTATGAAAAATTTTAAACTTCATTTCATTGCGGGTTTAAACAACATTGAATTACAGCGCACTGCGAAAAATATTGTGGAAACAGATTTTAGGCAATTTTGAATACTCTCGAACATCATTACGTCAGTGATGAAGAATTTGAAGATCTTCAGAAACACGTACAGAAAATGAACATACAGACACCAACTGTGAAAACCAACTTCAGAAGCCAATGTAAACACTACAATAATAATAATAACGGTAATTTAGCGAATAGTGCACCAGTTTTTCGAAATAATTATCACCAAAATTACCACAGGAATAATGATAACAGAAATGTTACGCAGGAAAATAATAGATTCCGGCATCAACAACAACATCATGATTTTAACCAAAATCATTCAAACAATCGACCGAACCAAAATTTTAACGCTAATAGAGAAAATAGCTCTCAACAGAATAATATGTCTAATAATTCTAAAACATATTATCCACAACGAAAAACTAATTTTTGGGGTTTTCGATAGATTTGGCGTCCGAAATACCCGGCAAAATGGAAAATTCAATAGACGCTCTAATTTCCGAGCTCGAAATCGTTTTAGGAGACGGAATTATAATCGGAATAATATTTGGAATAATAATAGTTTAAGAGAGCAAAGAGAATTTTATAACCCCCCTCACGAAATTCTCAAAATAATTTTAACTCCTTTTCTACAATTTAGATTAAGAATTGCTTCAAAACAAAACCCGTTTAATTTTATTCACTACTTGCTTGACACAGGTGCAAGTGTTAATATAATAAGAAGCAATGTTTTAAATAAAATAGGTTATTCTCATGTCAATTTTAAAGATAATATTTCTTTAACTGGCATCAATAATACGTGTAATGAAACAATGGGTTCAGTTATAATCGAATTGTTGATTGGTAACACAATTTTCAGTACAAAATTTTATGTTATGAAGAATTTACCTGTACCGGGAATTATTGGTGCAGAATTCTTGAAGAGACACACTCTTTTCATTGATAAAAATTTTAATTTCATTGTTTTACAAAAACCAAGATTATATTTTAATAATCATTATAACAAAAATGAGGAGAATCTTGCAGATATTAATTGTGAAGAGATATCTACTTCAAGTGACGATGAAAATGACGGGAATGAAGAAAACGCAAATATTATAGCTTATTGTGAAAATAATGCTCAAACGTATGAAATACATAATTCACCTCAAAGTAATTTTGATGATGAATTATGCATTCCCAAGGAATTAAACTTGGATATTGACAAAGATTGTGACGTCATTGAATATAAAAAGTTCAAATATGTATGCGGCGAAGAAAGATTAAAAACTTTTAGAAACAATTAATTTAAAACATCTAAATAATGAAAATCATGACGCCATAGTTTTCATGATTCGAAAATTCAATAAATTATTTTTCCTCGAGGGCGATGAATTGACTTTTACAAATGCAGCAATTCACGAAATTGAAACAACAACAAACATACCAATTAATAAACGGCAATATAGAATGCCAGAATCTACGAAAACTCATATTGACGAACAGATCGAAGAAATGCTTAAATTAGGAATTATTCAACCTAGCAAAAGTCCTTGGAATGCTCCTGTACTGTGCATCCCGAAGAAAGTGGGAGCTGATGGCAAGAAAAAATACAGAATCGTGGTTGATTTTAGAGCATTAAATCTTATAACGAAACCATTTGTTTTTCCGATTCCATTAATAAACGAGATTCTGGATAACATTGGTGATGCTCAATATTTTTCTTCGATTGATTTAAAATCAGGATTTTATCAAATACTCATTCATCCAAAAGATGCGGCTAAAACTGCATTTTCTACTTGGAAGGGACATTATGAATTTTTAAGAATGCCTATGGGTCTCAAAAACAGTCCGGCAACTTTTCAAAAGCTAATGAATATTATTCTTTTTGAAATTCAACCAGTGAAGGCTTTTGTCTATCTGGATGACATTATTATATTTGGAAATACCATAAAAGAACATAACGATAATCTGTTCAAAATTTTAAATGCTTTAAGTCGTCATAATTTGAAAGTGGAGCCGTCCAAATGTAGCATTTTGAAGACACAAATTAAATATTTGGGTCATACTATTGACAAACATGGAATTAGACCAACGGAAGATAATATAAATATTATTAAAAATTTAAAACGTCCTCAAAACATAAAAGATGTTCGTTCGTTTCTTGGAACAGTTAACTTTTACGGAAAATTCATACCAAATATGGCAGATAAACGAAAACATTTAAATAATTTACTAAAAAGGATGTCAAATTCAAATGGTCAGAGGATTGTGAAAAAGCATTTCATGATTTAAAACAATGCTTGATGACAGAACCAATTTTAGTTCGTCCAAATTATAATGATACATTTGTGATTACTACAGATGCTAGTGATTATGCTGTAGGGGCAGTATTATCAAATGCCAAAACAAATGACAATCCAATTGCATACGCCAGTAGAGCATTAAGTATTTCTGAAAAGAAATATTATACAATTGAAAAAGAATTACTTGCTATTGTATGGGCTATTGAGTATTTTAAACACTATATTTTTAATCAACAGTTTATTGTCTATACTGACCATAGACCATTAATTGCAATTTGGAGATTAAAAGAAACCTCACCAACTCTTTCAAAATTAAGATTAAAAATTCAAGGAATTGGGTGTGACATTAGATACAAACAAGGCAAAGAAAATGTTGTTGCAGATTTTCTTTCTCGCATTAAACATGAAGATGTTGAGGAAATTAATTCAGAAAATAATTTAATTGCTGTCGTGACCAGACAACAGAAACGTCAACAAAAGGATTCATCAAACCAAATTGGAAATTCGAAAAATCTAATTATAGATGATATCAACATAGATATAACAAATGATATCTCGCAAAATGAAGAGGATTTAAATGAAACTATCGACGTATTACAAACAATCGATATTGGAAATGAAAAGGAAGATGATTCATGGAAAAAGTATTCTTTGGACGACTTCTTCGATGCTCAAAATAAGGATGAAATTGATTTTAAATTACTTAAATTTACAAAAACAATGCTAAACGAAAGTGATGCAGATGCCACATTCGTAATACTAAATAGTAAAACAGCATTTAAAGAATTATCTCAATTAGTTGACCTACCACATGGTATGAAAGATTACTTGTATGATAATATTTTATCCATTCCGGAACACAAAATGTATGGTTTAATTATCAATGGCTCAGTTAAATCAGTAACAAACATTGAAGAACTTTTCAATGGATTAGTAAAAGTTTTGAAAATTGTCCTGATTTCATAAAATCAGTTCGAAACATACAAATTGTTTCGTTTAGAAATTTGCAACACAATCCAGATGTAAACATTTTAAGATTTATAGCTGGAAAATATAACAAAATATTCACATTATATGCATCAAATGACACTAGAATGTTTGTTAAAATGGAAGACAGAGATACGGTGTTAAAAGAATTTCATGATTCACCATTAGGAGGTCATGTAGGTGGAAGAAGAATGCTTCAACGTATTAGTCCTCTTTTCACATGGGATAATATGCGTCGAGACGTTGAAAATTATGTAAAGCAATGTGAATTATGTCAAAAAAATAAAATTTGGCCAAAACACAAAATTCCAATGAAAATTACGACAACGTCGACAGAACCTTTTCAGAAAATTTATATGGATATAGTAATTTTAACTATATCCGAAGACAATAATCGGTATGGATTAGTCATTCAAGACGATCTTACGAGATTTTTAGTAGTTGCTCCTTTACCGGATCAAGAAAGCACGACAGTGGCAAGAGCTTTTGTAGAGCATTTCATTTGTCGATTTGGTGCTCCAGCAGAAGTCGTAACAGACCAAGGAGCTAATTTTATGAGTAATTTATTAAAACATACTTGCAAAATATTAAAAATCAAGAAAATTAATACAAGTGCCTATCATCCACAGGCAAATTTAGTTGAACGTTCAAATAGAGAACTTAAAACGTTCTTACGAAATTACATTGCAGGAAATCCTCAAACATGGGATCAGTTATTACCATTTTCACGTTTCAATTTAATACCACAGTAAACTCATCTACTGGATATTCACCTTTTGAATTATTATATGGTAGACAAGCTAGAATTCCGAATTCAGTCTACAATGTTACGGAGACAGAACTAAATTACGATGATTATGTTACAGAGATGAAAGCAAATTTTAAAAATATTCACGACAAAGCTGTACAAAATGTATTGGCTTCAAAACACAAAAGAAAAGAAATTTATGACAAAAATGCGAGAGAATGGCAACCCTGGTATGGAGATCTAGTTATAGTTGAAACTATTCCATCAGGTGTCGGTAAAAATTACAAAGCTTATGGAGAGGTCCTTATGAAGTGGTGGATTTGCCAAGTGAGCAAACAACAGTAATTAAAAATGGTAATAAATTAGAGAAGATTCATAATAATAGGTTGAAAAAGTTTAATGACTAAAATAGATAATTAAATGTTATAAGTTAATATGGATGCATGAATCATAATTAACATAGAAATAGCTAAACTTATAATGATTAAAATAGTCATAGATTGCATGCGATTAAACATTAGAGGAAAGTATTTAAAGTGCCTTAACTAAACTAAAACATTAATAAATATAAATGCTATTTACTAATCAAATCACAGAAATGTAAACTAAATGCATGGAATAATAGCATGAATTAACAATTTTGAAAATCCACGTGGTATAAAAAAACAAATATTCAAAGAAAAAAGAGTGCACTCTAATAACTATGGAAAAGTACAAGATATTATATTAAAGTGTGAATGAAATGAATGAAAATACATGACATAATTCAAGACAAGGGAACCGAAATAGATTGTAGTCCGTTATTACCGGTAAAATATGTTTTAGGAGGTCGTTGGTACACTGTAGATAGTAGATTAAGAGAAACATACAATCCAATTATACTAACTTCTGACTTAGTAACAGATTGGAATTATGAAGCCATTCCAAATTTGATAGAAACTGGCATTTATAATCCTGAAAGTATAAACAAAATGAGAAACATGATTTTCGGACAAAACGCTGGCAGAATTGCAGCAACGATAATGTATAGAACCTTGGCAGGGCAAAATCCCAGTCACCAAGGGTTTAAATTCGATTCCTTATTAGCATCGCCAATAATGGATCATGAATTAATAAGACTATTGAAAGCGATTATGAAAGGAATTTCAATATTTTCGGAAATATCATCATTTTCCTAGGAACTTATATAATTATCGTTCAAGTAATTAAAATTAAAAATAAATTATTTGGCGCCGTAATAGGATAACATAAAAAAAAGAGCTCAAGAAAATCAAATTAAAAAAAAAATATATAAAAAAATAACAAAAATGAGATGCGAACTGAATGAATCAATGAATGAATGAGTGTTTATATGGACAAGGTACTGCAGACCAGAATGAATGTGTAAAAGAATGTTTTAAGTATGATAAATGGTTCGACATAGCCACAAACAAAATTATAATTTTCATTTTTTTATTATATAGAAGGTAGTTCCAGAATAATTAGTAAATATACAAAAACCAGCGTTAACGACCTATTTCCAGCATAAAAAGAGAGAGGAGGATGATTCCGCAAGCGAAATCTTAGGTAGGCTACTCTCCTTGTAATAATAATTATTTTTTTATTTTTTAGCCATGACAAGAAAGGAATATATATTATAGCACATTAATGACCGAGCCTCGTAAGCGGTAGATCGGGGTTCAAATCCCGGCTCGGACCAACACAACTGGTGATCTTTTCCCTTCTGGATTCGATTGCTTAGTAAAGGGAAGGTAGTGTATCGTCACAAACTGGACCTTATCACGACATCATAGGTCGCCATGTTAACATTAGTTGAGTGAAAAACTGCCACTGAATCCGCTTTGTAAATGCCGGCTCCGATACTCTTCACGGGTATTCCCATCAGGAACTGGGGAAGATTTACTTTACACATTTAAAAAAAAGGTAAAATATTCAACTGGGCATAGTAATTAATAATAATAATAATGATAAGAAAAATCAATACAATGCAACAATACAATTTAAAAGATCGTAAAATGTTTTAAAATTAAGTGAAAAAAAAAACAAATACACGTTAAATTATAAACCCACATACACAAACACTACACTTATTAAATTAAGATTCCGGAGTTCACCAATGGGACATCAAGATCAACAAGCATCGCAGAAGTTCCTCGAGCTCTAACAATTAATCGAAAACGGTTGAGGTATGATAGGATTTGTGAGGTGAAAGGTGAAACTTGATTCAAATGGATTGATAATCTGATAATTGGAAAAACGATGGCAACAGTGCAGCAATAACTTTGTGTGGAGGAAAGATATATCTGTTCAATCAAAATAAATGTGAATGGAACCGAATACTTTATGAACGATTAACTCATGAGACGAAGGATGAAACATGATCTGAACATCAGATATAGATCAAAACAATTGGATACTATACAATCGCTACTCGTTACAATTGGATGAAACTGCATAATCACAGTTTAATGCTGATCAAAACAAATGAATGGAACTGCAATTCGCTACAAATTAAAAACAACTGAATGGATAGCACAGTGTATTCACACATAAAGGATTGACGCAAATCTCCACACAATTTCTTCAAATATGCTGGAAAAGAAACGACATAAACAGAATGGTATCAGATTAAGTTGACAAGAATCATTTTCACTGAAAACCAAGCAATGACTTGATTATTTTAAACCGTAAGATTGATATTGAATAAAAGAGTGGATATGACAACAATATAATTTTTTCAACACGGAAGGAACGTCATCAGCCACAACATCAACATCAAGGTTGATAGTTTTTTCATCAGCCACAACATCAGCGAGATCATCAATTAATAATCATCATCATCGAACAGAATCAATTGTAATAACAATCAAAATTAAGTTAAATATTAAGTCTAACCAATTTCCAACATATAGCTGACAGTAGATGATCGTCTTTAGCAGACGAACATCTAGCTCGTAAGTGTGGGGATATGAAGCGACCCTCGCCTTACCAGAAAAATTCACAGTAGATTTTCTCTGTTAAAAACGAAAATATTAGGAAAAGGCGAATCAGGAGAGTTGTAAGAAAAAGGAAGACAAATAAAAATCAATTAGGAGCGTAGGACGGGAAAACCCGACAACACTTTTATGACCCACTTAAGTGGCACGCGCAGAAAGGTGCCCGACGAGAAACAAACAAATAACAATATCTGTGAAAAAGGACAGGCACGACTGGAAAATAAATAAAGATTACATTATCTATGGGTTAAGTCATAAAGGACTGCGACTAATTTCTGAGAAAAATCTAAGAATTAGAGCGCGGTGGAAAGAAATAGAACATTTATATTAGGATTTTAAGAGTGAGAGAAATAAAATAGGCCAGGATATTATGTATAACTTGGAAGGATTTTTAGAGTGGGGGGAAAAATAAATAAAATAAGAAAAAAGAGAGTTATATATTGTAGAATTCTGGGAATTAAGGAAACTTTTCATTATATCAAGAAAAATACAGGTTGGAGTGGGGGTTGTAAATGAGACAAAAATATATTATATAAGTTAGAGGAAGAATTTTTGGAGTGAAACCAAAAAGGACGGATATATTATGCAACATCAAAAACTAGAGTGGGGGTAAAAATATAAGATATTAAATAATTAAATAAATAACTAGATTTAGTATAAAAACCCAAGCTGAAATCAAATAAAGGCGGTCAGTAAATGAGACAGTGAAAGAGAGTGAAAGTGTTTGATCCGAAATATCCAGTCGAAGTGCCTTGGACTTAGCCGGCTGCACGCTTCACTTGATACAGCATTTGACGTTTTGATCATAGGGCAAATAAGATCTATTTCTTTTTTCGAAAATGTTTTATTTAATTATTATTGAAATCAAATTTACCACTCCAATACTTCTAACTTACGTGAAATTTTCCGAAGATTCCGAATATGACAAAATTGAGACCAAAAAGTGCCGCTATGACGGCCTACAGGGCAAAAACTAACGTTGTGAAATGTTTGTTATAGAAAAATCGGAAAACTATGAGAAAAACTGCGATTGGCCAAAAAGTTTTTTCCGTAGGCTTATAGTCCATGAAATCACCTATCTTTTGACCTATGATAGTATGAGTGTTGGAGGCTGTTGGCAAAAGATATTAAGGTTTAAAAAAAATCCATTTTTAACAGTTATTTGCAAAAGCCATGAGAAAAAATCAAACCAATCCTGGATGTCTATGACACATTTTGAAGTGCTTCAAAAGACCTTTCAAATGCATCCAAGAGAGTTGGAATTGAAGAAGTTTTACGGAAATGCGAGCAATTTTCAGATTTTTAATGTTTTTTCTACCTCAAACTTCAAAGCCCGTTTTACCCCACTTTCCTTTGTCGTAGAGGGCTCATATTTGGCATGAGTTCATCTCATGCATAGACAAACAAACGCTGAAAGTTTCATCCAAATCGGAGCACCTCGATACGACCTCTAGAACAAACCGAGCAATATTTACAAATACTGCCTCTTAATTGTAATCCACCCCGAATCCTTTAATCAGTACCACTTATCAACCAGTATCACTAATGACTCCCTATTAAGAACTTCAGCTGAAAAGATCAAAGCGCGATTCACCGTTGGACCATTTGTTTACCCTGAATCCCTCGGCCGGAATCTGCACCGGAAAAAAGGTGTACCGACTACGTTTCTCTCGCTGATTAGTGTGCAACTCAATTAGGCGCGCCTACCTTCTCATTAGTGGTTCTGGAAAATTAAAGTCCGCGTGCTGCTTCAAGTGGGCAGGGGATGGACAGTTAAGACTGTTGTTAAAATATTTAATAACAATTCATTAACGCCATTTATCGGGGCCTCAAAGTGTCCTGTTTCAAGGTGTTGAACGAGAAGGACTTCAAAGAAGTGGGGTTTTCCTTCTACTGGGAAGAAGGTACCTAGGTGAGATAAGAAGGTGAAAAGACGCGACGCGGTTTCCTTTGTGTAATTAATTCCGTTAATTGAAAAACCTGGTGCGACCAAGATGAAAGGTTAGGCAAAGGGTTCCTTCTCGGTGACTGTTTAAAGTCGAGTTTGTCCTCTTCAAGTAATTGTCAACACTTGACTGAAGTTAATGGTGACCAATTTGTAAAAAAATCTATTTTATTTTATTTCCTTTAAAAATCTCTTAAATTGTGATTATTATGTCGGATACTGATATACCTGCCCAAAAACCGGACATCATCCAGACAGGAGTTCCTCAATTCTCAAGAGGACCCATCAAGAGCCCAACAAAAAAAAGTAATTTCATGTGTTCATCACCTCAACTCAACAATGTCGGATGGTCCAATGGCAAAAAGGTGGGTCCTTCATTATCTGACCTGACCCGGCTTCCCCTGACACTGTCCGAGCAGAAGAAGTGCAAATTTGGGAGAGCCCCTTTTCAGCGCCCACCTCTGAGTGTTGAGCGGTTGCGGTGGCGAGCGAAATTTAGATTAAATTATCCCTTTTTGATTAATTTTGTGAAACCTAACGACGGCTGGCCTGGCGCGGCTGCCTAATTGAAATTTATGAAAAATATGCATGAGGAGATGCTGTGCGGAGGCTGCACATTTTAAAGGTTTTGTTGTTTTTCTGGACGGGATATGGTTTCTTTTATGGGTGGATGAGTTGATGTCTGATTAAGATATTGAACCAAAGGGAGTTGATTGTTGTCAGGTAGACTAAATGACTAAATGAGAATTTCAAACTTTTTCCGCAAAAAATGGTTAAGGTTGGTTAAACTTTAAAACCTTCACTTTCCCTCGTGCACTTTAAGATTTTTCATCAATAGTACCATTTAAAACCCATTTCCTTCTTCGATCCCTGCTCAAACGAACCTCACCCCCAACACTGTTTACATTTAATTAGAGACAAAAGCACTTGCTCTCGAGAGTCACGAGTGGGGCATTAGGCAAGGATCTGCTCCCGGCAGGATCACTTACGCGAGATTATCGAATCTCCACTTCACTTCATTTTCCAAAAAGCGTCCGGAGAACCCGGTACTAACAGTAGATTTTCCCCGGCAAAATCAAGTTTCACGTTCGTCAACCCGCCGCGGCAAAAGAAATTGAAGGGTTTCCTCATTTTTCAAAATTAACCCTTTTTTCCGACCCCCGGAAGTAGGCAACATGTGCCGGAGTGACGACGGTGGAAAGGGGGTAAGACGCGGTGTGGTTCAGAGTGTATTAAATTCAGATTTTTGATGAATTTTTCATTATCTTTAACCCCCGAGTGCCGCTCCTTAACCCCCCCACCCTCTCACCCCCTAAACTCCACTCTAAGTGAAACCTAGGAGCGTACTTTTATCGTAAAAATGCTCCTTCAGGACATCCGAACAACATGAAGCAGCATCACAAGGCAAATGACGCGACGCTACCCTCATCTGTCTTATTAACTTGGAAATTCCACCTCCTCTCCCACCACCCCCGGGAAAAGGGGTTAAAATTTCCACACCCTCTCCCCTCCACTCTGCGTTGTTCCGGAAATGTGTGTGTGTGTTGAAAGTGTTGTGTGCGCCGAAATGGATCGTAATTTTTCCAAGGAGCCAGCCAGTCGTGGTTTGGATGATTTTTTGATGAATTTTAGATTATATTTGAGTACTCCATCAGCAAAAAGGCCCTCTTACGCAAGATGTGGCATAGTTCAAACGGGAGTGGGTGAGCTTCATCAGATGGTGTCTTGACATTTCTTTGTAATTTGAGGCATTGAAATGGGATTTATGAACAAACTAACGGAATGTTACGAAAAGTACAAATTTTATTAAATAAGAAGATAAACAGGATATTCTAACAACCAAATTTAACTCTTTCGAAAAAAAAACTTAGGTATTGAAATGAAAAAAAGTCAATAAGCTCAATTTTATAAACGAGAAAAAGTTCCCTCTAAATCTATGATCTTGTAAAAAAAATATATGTTTTTTATTTCTTTTGTTTTTCGAAGATGTAGTATCGGCTGGCTAATAGCGAATCGGCGAAATGATAGATTGAAGTCGAGGTACTTTAAATTTTGAAACCGATATATGAATTTCGTTGTTCTGTATCTCTTCTTACCGAAACTACTCAAACATTTTTTATATATATTTTATATATGAAGTTTGAGGCATGCTGCACACAAGAACATTTTTTTGCTATACAGCAATTCTGAGCATGAGCATGAGCATGGTTGACTGCCAATGAGCTGCTACTCCGTTATTGACAGATCAGATGAAGTTAAACAATGAATCAAAAATGATCAGTGGGAGCCAACCATCCGTTCACTGTTTAACCTCTGAAGATCCCTACTTTATTAGTCAATACCGGCGCCCTCCCAAGAAGCCTGCAGTTCAACGAAAGGGAGGAATGTTAGTCCGATAGTTGAAGTTGCAGACTCATCAAGCACACAGTTTTTCGCTTGAGACCGTTGAATCCACAGCATCTCCTTCAAGCATCACGTGATTAATTTTTTTTGGGTTAGTAGGATAAGGTATTGGCTTTCGATCCCGAGCTACGGCGCTATGGGAGAACTTTCATAACAGACCCGTCGGCGAGCCTTCCGAGCAACGGTGCTATGGGAAGGTCTTTCTGGTTAGCACACAAAGTCACTCACACACAATTATTTCACTCCACTATTAATTAATCCAAAATGTCAGTGCATCTTTCGATCATTATATAGAAATGGCTTTTTCACCATAAAAAATAAAACCTTATTCAAAACATTATACACAATTTACCCGACGCCGTGCCTTCCGATCAACGATGATATAGGAAGGGCTTTGAAAATCACAAAACAATTAATTAAGATGTCAAAAAAAATCACAAAAAAACACCAATTACTCAACAAAAATTACGCTCAAGACACAAATAATTCAGTAAGTCATGCTATTATTCGATCACCACAATCACTCACCCCTAACGAACAGCGACACAAAAGCACACACAAAAATAACCTGCATAATCACGATTTCGCGTCCCCACTTCCAGCGCACCAATGATGCTATTATTCGATTACCACAATCACTCACCCCATACGAACAGCGACACAAAAGCACACAAAAAAATTAACCTGCATAATCACTTCCACTTCCAGCGCACCAATCTTTTTTTTTTTTTTTGCTATACAGCAATTCTCCATAAAAACAGTATAATTCGAAAAAAAAGTTCTCTAATCAAGCTCAAAACTTTTTTGCTTTTGCGTCAATTTTTGCAAAATCAGCACCCCCAGAAAAAATTGAGCTCGATCGGAAAACTCTTTTTTTCGAATCATGCTGTTTTCGAGGAGAATTGCTGTATACACAAATTCAATTCAATTCATGTGAAAAACCATCATTCAAAACTGCAATGCAACAAACACAGAGCTTTTTGAGCAATTTTATTTTCTCTGTAATTTTTTTTTTTTGTAATAATGATGAACAGATTGCATAACACGCAAGGAAAGTAGTAAATATTTTGGTCATATGAAATTGATGTTTTTTCTTCAATATGGTTTATAGTAAAATACATGTAGCAAAAAAATATTCCTCAAGCTCTCTGCAATCTTTTATAAAATTATGAAATTTTCATTAACAAATGTTGAAAGAGTTGGTATAAATGGAACTTTGCCTAAACTTTTTTTAAATGCTCCAATATCCCTTTTGCTAAAAACCATGCCAGCAAACAAAATGTTTTTCCTCTTATTTTGGCTGATTCTGCTTTTAGTGAAGTTTTTGATTAGATTGTACTTCATTTTAAAGATAATTAAGCAAATCAAATTTCTAAAATCTCGATAAAAATATGTTGGCCAAATCGTGAAATCTCCTTTTGAAAATTCTGCAAAATTTTACAAAGTTGATCAAATTTCTTTGTCGTGTTTTTTTTTGTCATGGTTTTTATATTTTGTATCTTAAAAAACAGCTTGCTTTTCTAGTAACATTTCTGCACTCAATTATTCCTAAACTACACATTTTTGGGTTAACTTCAAGCAGATTTTAGAGAACCGTGAAATTGCTGCAAAATTCCAATGTTCAGGCAGGCAAGTACAAAAGAAAAAAAAATACAATTTTCATTGAAATTTTTAGAAAATAGTTGCTGAATTTCATGAGTAATTTTTAACTTGAAAAATAAATTATTTAATAGATTGCAAAATAATTAAAAAACTACAAATTTTAATTAAAATTTTATTAAATTTTTCTTAAAAACAGCAGCGGTTTGCTTTTTTGGTTATACAGCAATTCCCCACGAAAACAGCATGATTCGAAAAAAAAATTTCTGGGGGTTCCTTGGCCAAAATAATTGAACCCGTATTTTTTTGTTTGACCATTACGGTGACCTACGCCGTGTTAGGGTGGTCCGAAAAATGGAAATTTTCGTCATTTTTCGCAAAAACCACTTTTTCAAAAATTCATATCTCCGCGCCATTTCATCCGATTTTAGCTGTCTTAGACGCAAATGAAAGGTGATTAGTTTGGCTATTTGGGAGAAATAGTAAGAAGTTTCAAAAATCTAGCGTAACATTTGAAAAGGTCGTAAGAAAACTAAAAATGCTGTTTTGAAGGTCTCGGGACCAAAGGGCCTAAAATAACGAAAAGGCGTCATCCATAAAGTATGTCACGCTCTAGGGGGGGAGGGGGGAGAAAGTGTGACATTGCGTGTTATAAGTATACGGAAAGCGTGACAAAGGGGGGGGGGGGGGTAAATTTTGGCTAATTTTAGCGTGACGTAATTTATGGATGAAGCCAAAAAAAATCGATTTTTTCACTAAAACTGCGATAACTTGAAAATTTCAGCGATAAACCTTTACATGTTAGGGTACCAAAATTTTCTAATAGAAATACGCAACTTTTGGTACCCGAACCCGAACAGTACCCGAGACCTTCAAAACAGCATTTTAAGTTTTCATACGACCTTTTCAAATGTTAAGCTAGATTTTTGAAACTTCTTACTATTTTTCCCAAATAGCCAAACTAATCACCCTTCATTTGCGTCTAGGACAACTAAAATCGGATGAAAATCGGATCGCGGAGATATGAATTTTTGAAAAAGTGGTTTTTGCGAAAAATGACGAATATTGCTAATGGCATAACAAAAAAAAAAATACGGGTCTAATTATTTCGGCCAAGGAATCCCAAGAAAAATTTTTAGCTCGATCGTAAAACTTTTTTTTCGAATCATGCTGTTTTCGTGGGGAATTGCTATATACTTTTATGTTTTTACGGCGAAACGACGAAAAGGAACTAAATAAAGAGGACTATGATTCATTCTGGCTAATACAAAATGGATTATAATAAGTGCAACTGATTTTCAAGAATATTGCTCTCGCAGCTTGACCTAAACTGTTCTTTCTGTTTGAGTATCAAGACACTGAATCCTGATTACAAGAACTATTGTATCGTGTTACCCATTTTTACTGTTACTAAGCATTGCCAGATCTATAACACAGTCCCTATTGAGAGGGAAAGTGCTATTCCATCCAGATGCTGTAAACTCCTTTTCCTTAGAACCGCAGTGACAATTTTTTTATCGTCATTTCCATGCTTGAAGAGCACGTGAAGCAACCGTTTTATACTCATGCGGTTGCTGCTACCTCTGAACTTAAACCTAAGGCTGCCACCCTGAGAAGAACCGATGACTTTCCGCTTATGAGGTGAAACCCGTAACCATTCGGCCACAGGAGGTTGGCGACCTACACTGTTAAATTCAGTGAAAGTTGCAATATTCAAAGTAAGTTTTTCTCAGTAATTGACCAAATTCATTTATATTTCAATGCAAAACACAACTACTGTTAGACCTAATTGAATTACACTCAAACCCCGATGGTTTGACACAAACTGTTGTCAAACGAACGGGGTCACTTTTTAGTTTGACACCCTTTTTACACGGAGTTCACACAAACTACCAAACGATTGTTGTGATTGTGTGCGTGAGCGCTGTGTAAAAAGTGACAGTTCGGCACTTTTTAGTTTGACTTTGACCAACCAACGGGGTACAAACTAAAAAAGTGTCAAACGAAAAAGTGACCAACCACCGGGGGTTGAGTGTAGTTTCAATTCTGGAGCAACATTTAAAAGGGGCGGTACGACATTGCTCTTACGGCCTTTTGTATCATAACGCGTGTAATGAAAGGTCGTAAGAGCAATGTTGTACCGGCCTTTTCAAATGCTGCTTAAGATTTTTTTAAATGCGTGTTAAACCATGTGAAATTAAATCAGGTGGGTATCAAAAACACAACACAAAAATAAGCTGATGGTTGAAATTTGAGAAAATTTCATGCACGGTAACTTATTTTAAATTCAAAAAATATGTGTCAATATTTTTTTTATTTACATTTTTTTAACAAAAAAGAAGTTTAAGAAGGTCGCTTTTAAGACCATCAGAATATAGAGGTATTGTAGACCCTATTTAAAACGAAATAACGCTGTTTTTAAAGAAAATATGTTGTCAAACTCAAGATCAAAATGTCGGAAAATAGATAACCAAATCTAAATGTTTAAGTTATGTTTCGACTTTGACTTTTGAAACAGACAGAATTAGTTTGATAAACTGATATCTTAAAAGTCAGTATAGTTTGACTAAACTGTAACCAAATCAATTATATATTATAACTTTTCCGTTACATTGTCCAATACTTTAAACTAAAAGCTAACAAAAACCGTGTATTCTGACCAAGCTCAATATACTTCCTCTTCTGTCTCGAGACTTGTCTAAACCAGAAAGTCTTTAAAGCACTGTTCTAGCCTCGAGACTGAAATAATCTTTGAAGTTTAGACACCAAAATCACCAAACATCCTTTGAGACATCCTATCCTCAACCCCGTCCAAAATCGATTCATCCCTTTTGACTGCCGCCACTGCAGCCTTCGGCCAAAAGAAGATAATTCAAATTACGCACTTTGTTATTAAATCTATTAATATCGAACATCGTCCGCATCCGGGAAGCGTTTTCCCGGTGGGGATATTGCCGTTCGCGTTTCGCCAGTAAATAGCTTCATCATCGTCCTTTTTCTGCTGTTGCTTAACTACTTCTTTTCTTGGAAAAAGTGTAACAAGGACGATTCTCCCCAGCCACTTCAAGTGGCCAGCCATCTGACGCCTCCTTTTTGGCCGGCGAAAGTTTTTGTCTTAAGAAAAGGGATAATCGAGTGGGAGGACACCGGACTAACCTCCGGTTGCGTGGCCGTTTCTGCTCCAAAAATGTGTTACATTACACCAGACCAATGGTATTTTAATTACTCTAATAGGATAGTCATTAATGGGCTCAGGAGCGTAAGCGTGGGTGGTGGTTGTTTTGAAGACAACACGCTGGTAATTTATCTAATGACTTTGTCATTTATCAAAATATTGGGGCCCTGCTCCGGACGGACGGTTGCCGCCACAACCAGCACCGTGGTGAGGTGAATCGGTTTGGGGGTTCTTGGTGGGGACACGCCGGAAATGAGCCGATGAGGATCAAAGGAAATCGGGAATATTTCTTCTGTGAAGGTATGTCAAACTCTTAAGCATTGAGAAAAGTAGAAAATTTAAAATTTTATATCTTTTCAATATATATGAAATTTAGAAACTGTTCTTGTTGCATTGTTGTTCTTTTCTGTTGTTCTGTTGTTCTCTTCATTTTTCTACTCTTTTTGTCATTGTTCGAATTTTATCTTGTTGTTAAATATTTCCAACTTTAATCCTTATTACTACCCATAACCTCACTTTAGTTTAATGGCAACCATACGACTTCGTATCTTGTTTTTCGTCTTATGTGTCGTCAGACCATTGATTTTTTCTACTCCTTCAGCTTCCTCTTAATATTTCATGCAACCATTGCAAAGATGAACCTTCATTTTTCGCTGGCTTACCAAAAACTCTTCTTCTTCTTGCGAGCTTCCCGTTGTCCTCGTAATTAATATAATTGTGGAAGTAGCGAATTTTCCAATTTCATAAAATTTCTACCCGTCAGCCTGTTGGCAGCACGTGTATGTGTGATGTACGTGTGTTCTCCAACGGAGAACAGAAAGGATGGGGTTATTGTGTGGATATTGTGTGTACGTGCAAAACCGAAAGAATGAAGATAAAACCCGCTCAACGGATGAACCCTTTCCCAGCCAAAACCACGCCGCATCGTCGTCGTCGTCGTCGTCATCGAGGTTTCGTCGAAAATTTTTCACCGCCGGGACACATCCTTCTCCCAGGACGCGGCAGCAGACACGAGAGTGAGTTTTATTATATATTTTATAATGGATTCTTTATCATATCAAATTCTTGGCGCTGTACGTTTTATATTATTTCAATACATTGCACACGCGGCTTTCTGGCTTTATCTTCCGTGTGGAGTTTGGCTGATGCTGAGAGGGAGAAGGTGGCAGCGCCCTCGGGGAAAACCACCGAAATTAGAATTGGAAGAGGTTCCTAGGAGGTGAAAAAAAGGGTTGAAGCAGTCAAGTTGCCCCGAGCTATTCTCAACGTCTTATTAAAAATTCTTGAATTCGCTAGAAGTTCTAATCTCACCACACTTTATTTGCTCCAATAAAAGTTTATGGCTCAACCGGAGCGATTATCATAACAACAAGAAGTCCGCTCGTAACATGTATGATACATCGTCTGACAGTTATTTATACGAGCGCCCACCAATCTTCGACACCCCACGCGACCAGCATAAATCAGACCAACTCAACGAGTCCGTGGAGGGCGACAAAGGAGGGAGGATCGCCCTAATCGAAGCCACTTCAAATTTCAAGTGGCGCGTCCAACCCCGGCCAGAATAACAACTCATAAAATCTGCGCCAGCGATATCTCCCGCTTCGTTGCGTCTAATTTTGGGTGAATTTCTCCAAATTTAGCGATTTTTTTCCTTCTGCTCGTTTAGTCGTTGGTCAGCGGGACTTCTTATCTCGACGAAGTGGACCAATCGATCCGAAACGGTCGGAAAATTCGGCTAGGGAAAATGGCATTTGTTGTGGGGGTTGGTTGTGTTGAAATCAGAACGGAATTTTCTGATCGATTTGGAGTCTTTGATAAAGCTGTAAGAACTGATTTAATTCACCCGAGCAGACGGAAATAACTTGGGAAGGTCAGTTTTTGATATTGTGAGAAGATCGAAATATGTTATTGGAATGATCGGATTAGTTGTTAAAATAACAAAAATCAATAACAAAGATTTGTTCGAAAAATAACTTAAACTGTTATTATGTTGTTATTGCAATAACAAACCAATAACACAGAAGGAATCATGAAGGAATAACAAGATTTGTTATTTTGTGCGGAGAGGTGGAGCAGCATAATAACAAAAAATGTTATTGAACTTGTATGTCTCCATAACAAAAAAAAAGTTATTGTTTTAGTTTATTTGTAATTTGCAAATAAACCTGAAGTTGCCATAACTCCTCTGTACTAGTCAGGGCTGCAGAGTCGGGTACCTCCAAGCGACTTTGAATCCATACTTTGAAGACAACTCCGACTCTGGATGCAGGATATGACGTTCAGCTCTCCAAAAATACCCGACTTCACAGATTCCGACTTTGAAATTTGATGAATCCGATGCAGTCTCCGAGGTCTCACTCCAGCTCGAACTTCAACGTCAGCTCCGACTTCCTGGCTCTGTGAAAATAATAACATTTTTTGTTATTCACACTTCAAAAAATCTCAGGGAATATAACAAAATTTAAAAAAAATGAGCTCTCAAAAGTTAATTTTATCGGATTAATTTCAGCTTGAAACCCCATTTCATGGTGAAATAAATGACCCCGATGAAATTGTTCAAAATTATCCCATAGTTCTAACCATTTTAAACAAAGTCCTTTAGGGGTATATCAAATAATTAAAAAAATCAACTTTCAAAATTTCAACTTTTTGGAATAATTTTAGCTTAAGGACCCCATTTCATGGCCAAAAAAATGACCCCGACGAAATTGGTCAAAATTATCCCATAGTTCTAGCCAATTTTAGCAAAGTCCCTTAGGAGGTATATCAAATAATTAAAAAATCAACTTCCAAAATTTCTACTTTTTAGAATAGTTTTAGCTTAAGGACCCCATTTCATGGCCAAAATAATGACCCCGACGAAATTGGTCAAAATTATCCCATAGTTCTAGCCAATTTTAGCAAAGTCCCTTAGGGGGTATATCAAATAATTAAAACCAACTTCCAAAATTTCAACTTTTTAGACTAATTTTAGCTTAAAGACCTCATTTCATGGCCAAAATAATGACCCCGACGAAATTGGTCAAAATTATCCCATAGTTCTAGCCAATTTTAGCAAAGTCCCTTAGGGGGTATATCAAATAATTAAAAAAAAATCAACTTTCAAAATTTCAACTTTTTGGAATCATTTTAGCTTAAGGACCCCATTTCATGGCCAAAATAATGACCCCGACGAAATTGGTCAAAATTATCCCATAGTTCTAGCCATTTTTAGCAAAGTCCCTTAGGGGGTATTTCAAATAATTGAAAAAATCAACTTCCAAAATTTCAACTTTTTGGAATCATTTTAGCATTTCATGGCCAAAAAAATGACCCCGACGAAATTGGTCAAAATTATCCCATTGTTCTAGCCAATTTTAGCAAAGTCCCTTAGGGGGTATATCGTTTTATCTCTTTCCCGTGCGTGGTTGATTCGACTTTACATTGCTTTTAAATATTTTCTCAATCTTCTCAATGACTTAATACTATTCTTTTGCCGCGAAATAATTCAAAATCGGTCGATAATTAAAAATGTTTCTCTTGTGATTAATTAGATCATCACGATTGGGTGCGCGTCACGGTCGTCTCGCAGGAATTTCGTTGCCTTTTCCGTCTTTGTTGTCCCGAGTCACGAATGATTTTTCGGGCCGAAAAGTTGTTCGGTTTCGTTTTCGTCCAGAGTATGTTTTGCCACGTTTGCCGTCGAGTTTGTCACGCGATTTTATTGATTATTGTCCGATCACAGTTGTGTATTATTCTCAATCCTTTGTATATTTTTTTATTTAAAATTTAATATGTTTTCGAAAATCAAAAGTCCTTCCCACAGCACCAATGCTCGGAAGGCACGCGTTCGTTTAAAAACTTTCTAAATAATTAACAATGTATCTTTCCGCAGCCGGCTGCCTAAGATTTTTAAAAAATTTCAACCGATAAACAAATTGCTCATGGTCGCATCACCTACCACAGTGAATCCTGACCTCATACCCATCTTACTAACCCCTCAAAACTCATGTGATACTTTGTCGGAGACGCAGTCGATTTGGCGTCCCATCACTCAAGTATCGGACTAACATTCCCATCCACTTCCCGTGTCTTACCACTGGTCGTGGCCGGCGTCGGTATTGATCAGCATGATAGGGACCTTTGAAAATTGCGAAGGGGTGATGATTGGTTCCTACTTTTTATCTGTGGTCCACGGAGTAATTTTTGGGGGTCCTGGTCAATAACGAAGTAGCAGCTACGGGTAGACACCAATGCTATGCTATGCTATGCTAGTCCCTTAGGGGGTATATCAAATAATTAAAAAAATCAACTTCCAAAATTTCAACTTTTTAGAATAATTTTAGCTTAAGGACCCCATTTCATGGCCAAAATAATGACCTCGACGAAATTGGTCAAAATTATCCCATAGTTCTAAACATATTTAACAAAAGAAAAAAAAAATAACAGATTGTGTTATGGACACTTAGAAACTTTTCCATTTGTGCGATTTATGGTAATTTTATTTCTAAGTCAGTATACCGAACGAATAACAAATTTTGTTATTAGGAGAGTTTTGAAATGTATAACATTTCCTCTTATTAGCGTGTTATTGAACATTTTCAATATAATATCACTTCAATACCAAATTTTGTTATTTTATCAGAAACTGTTATTATTTTTCTTCTTGAAGTTGAACTTCAGGATAAAATAATAACACTTTTGTTATTTTAACAGGATTTGTTATTGAAATATTTTTAATTTTGTTATTACCGTCTGCCAGAGCATCTTTTTGAATCTGTGAATGTTAACAATATATATTTATTTTATACAAATCATTAATTTTTTAAAATTAATTTTTGGAAACATTTCTCATTCTATCACTATTAAAAATCGTTAGCATTGATTGTAAAGATCCGTTATTTTTTTTATAAATTGCGGATTTTTTTCTGTTAAAACGTTTATATTTGGAGAACAGAACTATAGGCTGAATGGATTTTTTAAAAAGAGATTTTTGATAGATATCAAGCAATTTTAGTAATTGTCTGCTCTACAACGTACAACATTGTTACACTCTAAAAACTAACCCTGCAAAGTTAAAAAAACACGAAATTTTAAAATATTTTTTTTATCAATGAAAAAATGACCCTTCTGGGCTAATGTAGATTCGTAAAGTACATTAAATTTCCCTTTCCTTGGGTCCTAGGTTAGGACCCCCCTCGAGCGTCTGTTCCCCAGGTTAGGGTGGCTCGGAACAGCGTCTGTTCCCCAGGTTAGGGGCGGCTGATTAACAGTCAGTGCCAGGGTGGGACTCTAAACAGTCCTGGTACGACGGTCCTCCGGCGAGACAGGGGGTTGGTGATGGCTACACGCACCCGCCGTAAAAACCAAGTGCAGAGAGCTCCAGATGCGAGCCGATCCAATCGCCGACCCGATTTTCGGGGATCCAGGGATTGGAAACTCGGGACGTGGAACTGCAGGTCTCTCAATTTCGATGGGAGCGACCGCATTCTTTCCAACGAATTGCGGGTCCGCGGTCTCGAAGTCGTGGCGCTGCAGGAGGTGTGCTGAAGGGAAGGACCACCGTGAGTACGGGGTTATACTATGTACTGGAGCGGCGGCGATACACACGAGCTGGGGACAGCTTTTATCGTGCTGGGCGAAATGGCGAAGCGCGTGATTGGGTGGTGGCCAGTCAACGACAGAATGTGCCGGTTGAGAATCAAGGGCCGATTCTTCAATCTGAGCATCATCAACGTGCACAGCCCGCACATGGGAAGCGACGCCGATGACAAGGACGCTTTCTACGAGCTTCTTGACCGCGAGTACAGGAAGTGTCCAAAACACGATGTCAAGATTGTCATCGGCGATTTGAACGCTCAAGTTGGCCAGGAGGAGGAGTTTAGACCGGTTATTGGGAGGTTCAGCGCCCACCAGCAGACGAACGAGAACGGCCTACGACTCATCGATTTCGCTACCTCCCGAAACATGGCCATTCGTAGTACTTTCTTCCAGCACACCCCTATACAAGTACACCTGGAGATCACCAAACGACACGGAGACGCAAATCGACCATGTTCTCATCGATGGTCGGCACTTCTCGGACATAATCGACGTCAGAACCTACCGTGGCGCGGACATCGACTCGGACCACTACCTGGTGGTGGCAAAGCTGCGCCAACGCCTGTCCGAGGTCAACAAGATCCGGTACCGTCGCCCGCAGCGGTATAATGGAGCGGCTCAAGGATCCTGAGGTCGCTACCCAGTACGCGCGGGAACTCGAAGCTGCGTTGCCTGACGAGTGAGCTCGCCGAAGCCCCTCTGGAGGCCTGCTGGCCCATGGAAGCAGCCATCAACGCAGCGGCATCGAGCGCCATCGGGTACGTGGACCGAGTTCGACGGAACGGCTGGTTCGACGAGGAATGTCAGGCGATTTGGGACGAGAAGAAAGCAGCGCGGGACAAGTGGCTGCTGCACAACACCCGTGGGAACAAGGAGTCGTACAAACAGTTGCGAAGACAGCAAACCCATCTCTTTCGGGACAAGAAGCGCCGCCTGGAAGAGTTGGAGTGCCAGGACATGGAACAGCTGTATCGCTCCAACGAAACGCGTAAGTTCTACAAGAAACTTAGCCAATCCCGGACTGGCTTCATGCCGCGAGCCGAAATGTGCCGGGATAAGGACGGAGGCATCTTGACGGACGAGCGTGAGGTGATCGAAAGGTGGAAGCAGCACTTCGACGAGCACCTGAACGGCCCAGAGGCGGAGTACCAGGCGACGGGGAAACGACGTCAGCGGTATGGTGGACGGCGAGGACGAGCCAGCACCCACGATGAGGGTTAAGGATGCCATCAAGAAGCTGAAGAACAACAAAGCAGCGGGTAAGGATGGTATCGGTGCTGAACTCATCAAGATGGGCCCGGACAAGCTGGCGGCCTGTCTACACCGGCTGATAGTCAAGGTCTGGGACACAGAACAGCTACCGGAGGAGTGGAAAGAGGGAGTAATATGCCCGATCTACAAGAAGGGGGACAAGTTGGAATGTGAGAACTATCGAGCCATCACTATTCTCAACGCGGCCTACAAAGTGCTGTCTCAGATCATCTTCTGTCGTCTGTCGGAGCGAGCAAAGGATTTCGTTGGGACGTACCAAGCCGGTTTTGTGGAGGAAATCGACGACGGACCAAATCTTTTGCTACGCCAAATCCTCCAAAATGTCGCGAGTACCAGATCCCGACGCACCACCTGTTCATCGATTTCAAAGCCGCGTACGACTCGGTCGATCGCGAAGAGCTATGGAAGATCATGTACGAGAACGGCTTTCCCGGGAAGCTGATCAGACTGGTGAAATCGACGATGGACGGGGCACGGTGCAGCGTGAAGATTTCGGGAGCGATGTCCGACCCGATCGAATCGCGCAAGGGACTGCGACAAGGCGACGGTATCTCCGGCCTCTGTTTCAACATTGGGCTTGAAGGTGTTATGAGGCGGGCGGGCTTCAACATGCGGGGCACGATCATCAACCGGTCCAACCAGTTCATCTGCTATGCCGACGACATGGACATTGTCGGCAGAACGTTCGAGGATGTGGCCAGGCGGTACACCGAATTGAAGCGGGAAGCGGATAAGGTTGGATTGAAGGTGAATGTTGCGAAGACGAAGTATCTGCTGGCAGGAGGAACCGAGTCCCTTAGGACTCGCATAGGACCGAGCGTGACGATCGACGGCGACGAGTTCGAGGTTGTGGAGGAGTTTGTGTACCTCGGATCGTTGGTTACGTCGGACAACAACTGCAGCAGAGAAATTCGGAGGCGCATCATCACCGGTAGTCGTGCCTACTACGGACTCCACAAGATTACGGTCTGGTCACCTTTCCCGGCGTACAAAGTGTACCATGTACGAAACGCTGATAAGACCCGTCGTCCTCTACGGGCACGAGACGTGGACGATGCTCGAGGAGGACCTGCAAGCGCTTGAAGTTTTCGAGCGACGAGTGCTTAGGACGATCTTTGGCGGCGTGCGTGAGAACACTGTATGGAGGAGAAGGATGAACCACGAGCTGGCGCAACTCTACGGCAAGCCAAGTATTCGGAAGGTCGCCAAGGCTGGCCGAATCCGGTGGGCCGGACACGTCGCAAGAATGCCGGACGCGCTGGATGCGCGCCAACCGAACCAGACTATCAATCCGGTGAAGTTGGTGTTCAATTCGGAGCCGGTTGGAACGCGGCGGAGGGCGCAACGTGCAAGGTGGTTGAACCAGGTGGAGGAAGATCTGGAAAGTGTGGGAGTTCCGCAGTCGGAATGGAGGTAGCAGCCCAGGACCGAGTCCAGTGGCAGCGCATCTGGAGACAGCTCATGACCCGGAGGTTGTACGAGCAGTAAAAGTAAAAAAAAGTAAGTAATTAAATTTCCCTTAAAATGACATGATCCAAATTTTGTTACAGTTGAGTAACGGAAAATGGCAAAGATTTTAAAACTTTTTTAGTGTTTTTCTCGATGAAAAATGCGTTTTTCGGAATTTTGCGTACGACATCAAATCGGGCGTCCAAATTTACATAAAAATGCCTTTGATAACAAATTTCCTTCTCATCACCATTTCAGGCTCTGACCTCGGATTCATGATCAGGGACAAAAGTTTCACGCAAATCGAAGAGGAGCAATTCCCTACGAAATCGGTCTTTTTTAGAATTTTAATTTTTGTACTTTTTTATCTGAATGAAACTTTTATGATGCCCTCGGTATGCCCAAAGAAGCCATTCTGCATCATTAGTTTGTCCATATAATTTTCCATACAAATTTGGCAGCTGTCCATACAAAAACGATGTACAACTTTGCCGAAGACACCAAATCGATCAAAAAATTCCTTCAAAAGATACAGATTTTTGAGTTTTCATACATTCAGTCGGATTTCGGTTTCAGTCGGATTAAAAAAAAAACAAAAAAAATCGAATGACTGAAATCTGAGAGAACTGCTCAGAGGGTCAGGGCAACTGCTGTGAGTTGTTGGAGAATGATC
>NC_051861.1:78343934-78387063 GCF_015732765.1 Culex quinquefasciatus | reverse complement strand
TTCAAAATTTCTGATTTTTTAAATTTCTGAATTTCAACTTTTTGATTTCTTAACATTTTTAAGCCATGAGTTTTTTCAACCCTAGGGTTTTTGAAAAATTAAAATTTTGGAATATTTATTTTTTTCTGTTATTTTTTTTCTAAATTGCAGATTTCAAAAAATGTTGTTTTTTAAATGTGTAATTCAATTTCTAAAGTTCAAATTTTTTGCTTTTACTTTTGTTTAATCTTTAGAATATTTGTGTTGTTTAATTTAATACCTGATCATTTTTATTATTGACTGTTACTTCTGAAAAATAAGTGAGAATATGCCAATTAGAAGGAATTCGCCTTCAAACATATAAAATTACCCCAATAAACATTCTCAATCACGTTTTAATAAATTATCTTTTTAAAGAAAAAAAAAATGGATTCGGATGAAAAACTCTTATCACATCGTAATATTCAAATTGGTAAAATTCGTGATATACAATAAACTTAAACATCAAATCGCCACTCTCACCTAACGATTTCGGAAAAAACCGAGCCCCCCCAACATTATGGACTAGTCGGCGCCTCTGACTATGGCTATCAAAGCCACCCAGATTGAGACTAAACCTTTTAACGTAACTATTTTTCAAACCCTATTGAAAAAACTTTTTATCTAAAATAGTGCATGGACTTTGTGTGGCCTACCCCAGTATGTTTTAAAAATAATAACATTGAGAAAAATAGGGACCATCCATAAACCACGTGGACACTTTTTGGGAATCTGTTACCCCTCCCCCACCTCCCATCGTGAACAATTGTCCAAGTGGTTGATCGTGGACAACCGCCATACCACTTTGTCGATCTATTATGAGGAAGCCAGAAAGAACACTTTCACGCGTAGCGTAAAACGTAAGCGTAAATGGGCTGGCGTTTATGTTTCGACTTGACGACTTGTCGATTTTTCGAGCGAGAACGTGCCGGGACTTTGAATTTGATGTTCAGTACATGATTCTGTATGAAACCAAAAATTTAATGGGAAAATATAGGGTAAAAATAAAACGTAAAACACTAAAATGTTTATATTTCTGAAAATGAATTTCGGAAAAGGTTCAGAATTTTGGCCTAAACAGTTTATGGCGCATTTTCGAATGGCTTTTTTGTTTGAAACTGTATTCTTTTAATGCATTTCGGATCGGATTCAAAAATGCCTCTGAAAATGTCTTTGACCACATTTACTGGTCGAAAATTGTGAATCGATAAGTAAAATGTTCGTCTCCATTCACGGCTACAAATCTGAAGTATAAAAAAATGTGGGTTTACGACCGGTTTTTCCAATGATGGAAGAACACGAATTTTAAAGAGCGGATACAGACATCGCACAAGTATTTCAGAGAAAAAGAGCTCACAAAATCAGGCTTTTAGTTCTGGGTTTCAGGCTAAATTTCAATCGAAAAACGCATCAAAACCTTCAAATTAGTAATAGAATTTTTTTTCTGGGACGATTTCCCGCCGTGCACGATTTTTTTAAAGATTTCTGAAAAGCGTTTTACCAAAGCAACCCTTAAACCTTTCTTTTGTAAGAAAGCAAAACAAATTGAAATCCTATCAAAGTTACCCCGGTTTACGGTACTTAAGAGCAAGTTTTTTCTAGAGTATGACACAGGCCGCAGCGATGTGCCTCGATTAGATAAAAGTTTCTGCGTTTGTTTGGCTATGCAAACGGACATTGAAATTTCAGTCATTAAAAAACAATAAAATTACTAACACAGCAGAAAAAAATCATCTTTGTATTAAAAACCTTGCATTTGCTCAAAGTTAAAATCAATTCATCTAGAATGCAAAAAACGAAATTCTAAAACGAACTCCAGTCTTTGTCGTGAGAACTCAGATTTTGCATGAGTTCATCTCATTATGACAAACAAACACTAACAGTTTTATCTAAATCAGGCACCTCGATATGACCTTTAAAACACAAAAAGCAAATAAAAAAAAACCCGGATGTACACGGAGAAAATAGGGTTCCCAAAATCGTGAACAAACGTTCATGAAATTCGGAACAACCATGGAAATTGAACACTTTGTTCGTAGTTCAAAATTTCATGAACGCTTGTCCACGATTTGGGAACTCTCCGTGTGCTCTTTATGTGCAGGAGTTACGGTGGAAGGGGGTAAGATGCGGTGTGATTTTGATAATTTTTCATGATCTTTGAATATCTGGCAACATGCGAAGTTGTAGATACGAGTGATATTTAAATTACTTTTAAAGGCCCGAGGAAGAAATTTGGTAGAAAACGCCATTGAATTTTTCTATATTTATTTAAGATTGATTAGATACTAATAAAACATTCCAATAAGTGGTAAAGTATGATAATTTGACAACCCTGTAGATTCAAAATCTGAGTCAAACAAATCCCTAGTCAGAGTTCCGTGCAGGGTTCCAGTTTCAAATTTGCTCTTTAAGAGCGAGTTTTCCACCAATGTGTAACAGGTCGTATCGAGGTGCTCCATTTGGATGAAACTTTCAGCGTTTGTTTGTCTATGCATGAGATGAACTCATGCCAAATATGAAGCCCTCGACAAAGGAAATGGGGTAAAACGGGCATTGAAGTTTGAGGTCGAAAAACATTAAAATCTTAAAATTGCTCGCATTTCCTTACAACTTCTTCAATTCAACTCTCTTGGATGCATTTGAAAGGTCTTTTGAAGCACTTCAAAATGTGCCATAGACATCCAGGATTGGTTTGATTTTTCTCATAGCTTTTGCAAATAACTGCTAAAATGGATTTTTTAAAACCTTAATATCTTTTCAACAGCCTCAACACCCTTACTCCCATAGGTCAAAGATAGGTAATTTCATGGACTATCAGCCTACGGAAAAAACTTTTGGCCAATCGCAGTTTTTCTCATAGTTTTCGATTTTTCTATAACAAACATTTTTCAACGTTAGTTTTGCCCTGTAGGCCGTCATAGCGACACATTTTGATCTCAATTTTGTCATATTGGAATCCTCGGAAAATTTCCGTAAGTTAGAAGTATTGGAATTGTAAATTTGATTGGAAAAATTTCCATTTAGAATGAATTAAAATATTTTTTAACATTTTGTCGGGTAACGACAAAACAGGTTTTCGCCTACTTGAAGCGACCTCGCCTTACCAGAAAAATTCACAGTAGATTTTCTCTGTTAAAAACGAAAATATTAGGAAAAGGCGAATCAGGAGAGTTGTAAGAAAAAGGAAGACAAATAAAAATCAATTAGGAGCGTAGGACGGGAAAACCCGACAACACTTTTATGACCCACTTAAGTGGCACGCGCAGAAAGGTGCCCGACGAGAAACAAACAAATAACAATATCTGTGAAAAAGGACAGGCACGACTGGAAAATAAATAAAGATTACATTATCTATGGGTTAAGTCATAAAGGACTGCGACTAATTTCTGAGAAAAATCTGAGAATTAGAGCGCGGTGGAAAGAAATAGAACATTTATATTAGGATTTTAAGAGTGAGAGAAATAAAATAGGCCAGGATATTATGTATAACTTGGAAGGATTTTTAGAGTGGGGAAAAATAAATAAAATAAGAAAAAAGAGAGTTATATATTGTAGAATTCTGGGAATTAAGGAAACTTTTCATTATATCAAGAAAAATACAGGTTGGAGTGGGGGTTGTAAATGAGACAAAATATATTATATAAGTTAGAGGAAGAATTTTTGAGTGAAACCGAAAAGGACGGATATATTATGCAACATCAAAAACTAGAGTGGGGGTAAAAATATAAGATATTAAATAATTAAGTAAATAACTAGATTTAGTATAAAAACCCAAGCTGAAATCAAATAAAGGCAGTCAGTAAATGAGACAGTGAAAGAGAGTGAAAGTGTTTGATCCGAAATATCCAGTCGAAGTGCCTTGGACTTAGCCGGCTGCACGCTTCAAAGTGGTGACAAGCGGAAAGTTTCACTCTGAAACTGGAACGTCATTTCTGCTGGCTTAACCAGTTAGAAAAGTTTTGTAATAGAAAAGTAAAGTGTTAGAAGTGTCACAAGAATCTTAAAATGATAATTTGGTAAGTACCATTTTTTTTCCATATTTTTACTAACACCTTTTTTTTCGGGGACTTAGAGTTTTTCTGACCAACTCTAAACTTAAAAAAAAAACTTGTGGATTTCTCTAATTAAGGAAACAGCCTGAGAGTCTGCAGAAAATAATTTACTTTTTTAAAAGTAAGACAAATTTCCTTCCCTTAATCACGATGGAAGAATTAAATAAATTGGACAACTATTTTTCGTTGGAAATAGCAAATTTATTGGAAGCTATTCCTAAATCTAAAGAAGAAATCGAACAGAAGACAATAGAAATAGCAGAAGCTGTTGAAAATTATAAGCAACTATTAATTGCTTCAAGGGATACTCTTCAACCTAAAGAGTTCAACAAAATTAACAATGGGTTCAAAGAAGATCACAAAAATCTTCAAGAAGCTCTTGAAGTTTTGCTAAAAAATTAATTATATATTCTGATGATGAGGAGAAATATGGCGAGGTAGAAAATTTAAAGATTATTCCCGTCAGTTTAAAAATTAAAAAGAACACTAAAAATCCAAGTTCTTACGAATTTCCAATGGATTCAGCAATTAATTGCATTCCAGATTTCTTTGGACATGCAGAAGATTTAACTTCATTTATTGATCAAATTAATTATTTTTACAGTAAAATGCCAAAAGGAGTGTCTCATACCCTTTGATCAATGTAATTAAACTGAAATTAAAAGGTAGAGCAAAATTTTTTGCAAATTCAATTTCAAATTTACCATGGGAAAAGGTTGAACAGAATATGATTGAAGAATTCAGTGTAAAAAAATCATCGGTAAATATTTTCAAAACAATTGGTACAATCTCACAAAAGCAATTTGAGAAATTTAAGTCATACAAAAACAGAGCATTGGAAATTCTTGCAGACTTAGAGTCCGTAGAAGACTTCAATAAGAACAGTTTAGTTATGAAAAATTTTAAACTTCATTTCATTGCGGGTTTAAACAACATTGAATTACAGCGCACTGCGAGAAATATTGTGGAAACAGATTTTAGGCAATTTTGAATACTCGAACATCATTACGTCAGTGATGAAGAATTTGAAGATCTTCAGAAACACGTACAGAAAATGAACATACAGACACCAACTGTGAAAACCAACTTCAGAAGCCAATGTAAACACTACAATAATAATAATAACGGTAATTTAGCGAATAGTGCACCAGTTTTTCGAAATAATTATCACCAAAATTACCACAGGAATAATGATAACAGAAATGTTACGCAGGAAAATAATAGATTCCGGCATCAACAACAACATCATGATTTTAACCAAAATCATTCAAACAATCGACCGAACCAAAATTTTAACGCTAATAGAGAAAATAGCTCTCAACAGAATAATATGTCTAATAATTCTAAAACATATTATCCACAACGAAAAACTAATTTTTGGGGTTTTCGATAGATTTGGCGTCCGAAATACCCGGCAAAATGGAAAATTCAATAGACGCTCTAATTTCCGAGCTCGAAATCGTTTTAGGAGACGGAATTATAATCGGAATAATATTTGGAATAATAATAGTTTAAGAGAGCAAAGAGAATTTTATAACCCCCCTCACGAAATTCTCAAAATAATTTTAACTCCTTTTCTACAATTTAGATTAAGAATTGCTTCAAAACAAAACCCGTTTAATTTTATTCACTACTTGCTTGACACAGGTGCAAGTGTTAATATAATAAGAAGCAATGTTTTAAATAAAATAGGTTATTCTCATGTCAATTTTAAAGATAATATTTCTTTAACTGGCATCAATAATACGTGTAATGAAACAATGGGTTCAGTTATAATCGAATTGTTGATTGGTAACACAATTTTCAGTACAAAATTTTATGTTATGAAGAATTTACCTGTACCGGGAATTATTGGTGCAGAATTCTTGAAGAGACACACTCTTTTCATTGATAAAAATTTTAATTTCATTGTTTTACAAAACCAAGATTATATTTTAATAATCATTATAACAAAAATGAGGAGAATCTTGCAGATATTAATTGTGAAGAGATATCTACTTCAAGTGACGATGAAAATGACGGGAATGAAGAAAACGCAGCTTATTGTGAAAATAATGCTCAAACGTATGAAATACATAATTCACCTCAAAGTAATTTTGATGATGAATTATGCATTCCCAAGGAATTAAACTTGGATATTGACAAAGATTGTGACGTCATTGAATATAAAAAGTTCAAATATGTATGCGGCGAAGAAAGATTAAAAACTTTTAGAAACAATTAATTTAAAACATCTAAATAATGAAAATCATGACGCCATAGTTTTCATGATTCGAAAATTCAATAAATTATTTTTCCTCGAGGGCGATGAATTGACTTTTACAAATGCAGCAATTCACGAAATTGAAACAACAACAAACATACCAATTAATAAACGGCAATATAGAATGCCAGAATCTACGAAAACTCATATTGACGAACAGATCGAAGAAATGCTTAAATTAGGAATTATTCAACCTAGCAAAAGTCCTTGGAATGCTCCTGTACTGTGCATCCCGAAGAAAGTGGGAGCTGATGGCAAGAAAAATACAGAATCGTGGTTGATTTTAGAGCATTAAATCTTATAACGAAACCATTTGTTTTTCCGATTCCATTAATAAACGAGATTCTGGATAACATTGGTGATGCTCAATATTTTTCTTCGATTGATTTAAAATCAGGATTTTATCAAATACTCATTCATCCAAAAGATGCGGCTAAAACTGCATTTTCTACTTGGAAGGGACATTATGAATTTTTAAGAATGCCTATGGGTCTCAAAAACAGTCCGGCAACTTTTCAAAAGCTAATGAATATTATTCTTTTTGAAATTCAACCAGTGAAGGCTTTTGTCTATCTGGATGACATTATTATATTTGGAAATACCATAAAAGAACATAACGATAATCTGTTCAAAATTTTAAATGCTTTAAGTCGTCATAATTTGAAAGTGGAGCCGTCCAAATGTAGCATTTTGAAGACACAAATTAAATATTTGGGTCATACTATTGACAAACATGGAATTAGACCAACGGAAGATAATATAAATATTATTAAAAATTTAAAACGTCCTCAAAACATAAAAGATGTTCGTTCGTTTCTTGGAACAGTTAACTTTTACGGAAAATTCATACCAAATATGGCAGATAAACGAAAACATTTAAATAATTTACTAAAAAGGATGTCAAATTCAAATGGTCAGAGGATTGTGAAAAAGCATTTCATGATTTAAAACAATGCTTGATGACAGAACCAATTTTAGTTCGTCCAAATTATAATGATACATTTGTGATTACTACAGATGCTAGTGATTATGCTGTAGGGGCAGTATTATCAAATGCCAAAACAAATGACAATCCAATTGCATACGCCAGTAGAGCATTAAGTATTTCTGAAAAAGAAATATTATACAATTGAAAAAGAATTACTTGCTATTGTATGGGCTATTGAGTATTTTAAACACTATATTTTTAATCAACAGTTTATTGTCTATACTGACCATAGACCATTAATTGCAATTTGGAGATTAAAAGAAACCTCACCAACTCTTTCAAAATTAAGATTAAAAATTCAAGGAATTGGGTGTGACATTAGATACAAACAAGGCAAAGAAAATGTTGTTGCAGATTTTCTTTCTCGCATTAAACATGAAGATGTTGAGGAAATTAATTCAGAAAATAATTTAATTGCTGTCGTGACCAGACAACAGAAACGTCAACAAAAGGATTCATCAAACCAAATTGGAAATTCGAAAAATCTAATTATAGATGATATCAACATAGATATAACAAATGATATCTCGCAAAATGAAGAGGATTTAAATGAAACTATCGACGTATTACAAACAATCGATATTGGAAATGAAAAGGAAGATGATTCATGGAAAAAGTATTCTTTGGACGACTTCTTCGATGCTCAAAATAAGGATGAAATTGATTTTAAATTACTTAAATTTACAAAAACAATGCTAAACGAAAGTGATGCAGATGCCACATTCGTAATACTAAATAGTAAAACAGCATTTAAAGAATTATCTCAATTAGTTGACCTACCACATGGTATGAAAGATTACTTGTATGATAATATTTTATCCATTCCGGAACACAAAATGTATGGTTTAATTATCAATGGCTCAGTTAAATCAGTAACAAACATTGAAGAACTTTTCAATGGATTAGTAAAAGTTTTGAAAATTGTCCTGATTTCATAAAATCAGTTCGAAACATACAAATTGTTTCGTTTAGAAATTTGCAACACAATCCAGATGTAAACATTTTAAGATTTATAGCTGGAAAATATAACAAAATATTCACATTATATGCATCAAATGACACTAGAATGTTTGTTAAAATGGAAGACAGAGATACGGTGTTAAAAGAATTTCATGATTCACCATTAGGAGGTCATGTAGGTGGAAGAAGAATGCTTCAACGTATTAGTCCTCTTTTCACATGGGATAATATGCGTCGAGACGTTGAAAATTATGTAAAGCAATGTGAATTATGTCAAAAAATAAAATTTGGCCAAAACACAAAATTCCAATGAAAATTACGACAACGTCGACAGAACCTTTTCAGAAAATTTATATGGATATAGTAATTTTAACTATATCCGAAGACAATAATCGGTA
The DNA here is from genome assembly GCF_015732765.1 of Culex quinquefasciatus. Lineage (NCBI taxonomy): Eukaryota > Metazoa > Arthropoda > Insecta > Diptera > Culicidae > Culex > Culex quinquefasciatus. Next base: position 78,378,384 of record NC_051861.1, on the reverse strand, counting down.
TGGATTAGTCATTCAAGACGATCTTACGAGATTTTTAGTAGTTGCTCCTTTACCGGATCAAGAAAGCACGACAGTGGCAAGAGCTTTTGTAGAGCATTTCATTTGTCGATTTGGTGCTCCAGCAGAAGTCGTAACAGACCAAGGAGCTAATTTTATGAGTAATTTATTAAAACATACTTGCAAAATATTAAAAATCAAGAAAATTAATACAAGTGCCTATCATCCACAGGCAAATTTAGTTGAACGTTCAAATAGAGAACTTAAAACGTTCTTACGAAATTACATTGCAGGAAATCCTCAAACATGGGATCAGTTATTACCATTTTTCACGTTTCAATTTAATACCACAGTAAACTCATCTACTGGATATTCACCTTTTGAATTATTATATGGTAGACAAGCTAGAATTCCGAATTCAGTCTACAATGTTACGGAGACAGAACTAAATTACGATGATTATGTTACAGAGATGAAAGCAAATTTTAAAATATTCACGACAAAGCTGTACAAAATGTATTGGCTTCAAAACACAAAAGAAAAGAAATTTATGACAAAAATGCGAGAGAATGGCAACCCTGGTATGGAGATCTAGTTATAGTTGAAACTATTCCATCAGGTGTCGGGAAAAATTACAAAGCTTATGGAGAGGTCCTTATGAAGTGGTGGATTTGCCAAGTGAGCAAACAACAGTAATTAAAAATGGTAATAAATTAGAGAAGATTCATAATAATAGGTTGAAAAAGTTTAATGACTAAATTAGATAATTAAATGTTATAAGTTAATATGGATGCATGAATCATAATTAACATAGAAATAGCTAAACTTATAATGATTAAAATAGTCATAGATTGCATGCGATTAAAACATTAGAGGAAAGTATTTAAAGTGCCTTAACTAAACTAAAACATTAATAAATATAAATGCTATTTACTAATCAAATCACAGAAATGTAAACTAAATGCATGGAATAATAGCATGAATTAACAATTTTGAAAATCCACGTGGTATAAAAAAAACAAATATTCAAAGAAAAAAAAGAGTGCACTCTAATAACTATGGAAAAGTACAAGATATTATATTAAAGTGTGAATGAAATGAATGAAAATACATGACATATTCAAGACAAGGGAACCGAAATAGATTGTAGTCCGTTATTACCGGTAAAATATGTTTTAGGAGGTCGTTGGTACACTGTAGATAGTAGATTAAGAGAAACATACAATCCAATTATACTAACTTCTGACTTAGTAACAGATTGGAATTATGAAGCCATTCCAAATTTGATAGAAACTGGCATTTATAATCCTGAAAGTATAAACAAAATGAGAAACATGATTTTCGGACAAAACGCTGGCAGAATTGCAGCAACGATAATGTATAGAACCTTGGCAGGGCAAAATCCCAGTCACCAAGGGTTTAAATTCGATTCCTTATTAGCATCGCCAATAATGGATCATGAATTAATAAGACTATTGAAAGCGATTATGAAAGGAATTTCAATATTTTCGGAAATATCATCATTTTTCCTAGGAACTTATATAATTATCGTTCAAGTAATTAAAATTAAAAATAAATTATTTGGCGCCGTAATAGGATAACATAAAAAAGAGCTCAAGAAAATCAAATTAAAAAAAAAATATATAAAAAAATAACAAAAATGAGATGCGAACTGAATGAATCAATGAATGAATGAGTGTTTATATGGACAAGGTACTGCAGACCAGAATGAATGTGTAAAAGAATGTTTTAAGTATGATAAATGGTTCGACATATCCACAAACAAAATTATAATTTTCATTTTTTTTATTATATAGAAGGTAGTTCCAGAATAATTAGTAAATATACAAAAACCAGCGTTAACGACCTATTTCCAGCATAAAAAGAGAGAGAGGAGGATGATTCCGCAAGCGAAATCTTAGGTAGGCTACTCTCCTTGTAATAATAATTATTTTTTTATTTTTTAGCCATGACAAGAAAGGAATATATATTATAGCACATTAATGACCGAGCCTCGTAAGCGGTAGATCGGGGTTCAAATCCCGGCTCGGACCAACACAACTGGTGATCTTTTCCCTTCTGGATTCGATTGCTTAGTAAAGGGAAGGTAGTGTATCGTCACAAACTGGACCTTATCACGACATCATAGGTCGCCATGTTAACATTAGTTGAGTGAAAAACTGCCACTGAATCCGCTTTGTAAATGCCGGCTCCGATACTCTTCACGGGTATTCCCATCAGGAACTGGGGAAGATTTACTTTACACATTTAAAAAAAGGTAAAATATTCAACTGGGCATAGTAATTAATAATAATAATAATGATAAGAAAAATCAATACAATGCAACAATACAATTTAAAAGATCGTAAAATGTTTTAAAATTAAGTGAAAAAAAAAACAAATACACGTTAAATTATAAACCCACATACACAAACACTACACTTATTAAATTAAGATTCCGGAGTTCACCAATGGGACATCAAGATCAACAAGCATCGCAGAAGTTCCTCGAGCTCTAACAATTAATCGAAAACGGTTGAGGTATGATAGGATTTGTGAGGTGAAAGGTGAAACTTGATTCAAATGGATTGATAATCTGATAATTGGAAAAACGATGGCAACAGTGCAGCAATAACTTTGTGTGGAGGAAAGATATATCTGTTCAATCAAAATAAATGTGAATGGAACCGAATACTTTATGAACGATTAACTCATGAGACGAAGGATGAAACATGATCTGAACATCAGATATAGATCAAAACAATTGGATACTATACAATCGCTACTCGTTACAATTGGATGAAACTGCATAATCACAGTTTAATGCTGATCAAAACAAATGAATGGAACTGCAATTCGCTACAAATTAAAAACAACTGAATGGATAGCACAGTGTATTCACACATAAAGGATTGACGCAAATCTCCACACAATTTCTTCAAATATGCTGGAAAAGAAACGACATAAACAGAATGGTATCAGATTAAGTTGACAAGAATCATTTTCACTGAAAACCAAGCAATGACTTGATTATTTTAAACCGTAAGATTGATATTGAATAAAAGAGTGGATATGACAACAATATAATTTTTTCAACACGGAAGGAACGTCATCAGCCACAACATCAACATCAAGGTTGATAGTTTTTTCATCAGCCACAACATCAGCGAGATCATCAATTAATAATCATCATCATCGAACAGAATCAATTGTAATAACAATCAAAATTAAGTTAAATATTAAGTCTAACCAATTTCCAACATATAGCTGACAGTAGATGATCGTCTTTAGCAGACGAACATCTAGCTCGTAAGTGTGGGGATATGAAGCGACCCTCGCCTTACCAGAAAAATTCACAGTAGATTTTCTCTGTTAAAAACGAAAATATTAGGAAAAGGCGAATCAGGAGAGTTGTAAGAAAAAGGAAGACAAATAAAAATCAATTAGGAGCGTAGGACGGGAAAACCCGACAACACTTTTATGACCCACTTAAGTGGCACGCGCAGAAAGGTGCCCGACGAGAAACAAACAAATAACAATATCTGTGAAAAAGGACAGGCACGACTGGAAAATAAATAAAGATTACATTATCTATGGGTTAAGTCATAAAGGACTGCGACTAATTTCTGAGAAAAATCTGAGAATTAGAGCGCGGTGGAAAGAAATAGAACATTTATATTAGGATTTTAAGAGTGAGAGAAATAAAATAGGCCAGGATATTATGTATAACTTGGAAGGATTTTTAGAGTGGGGGGGAAAATAAATAAAATAAGAAAAAAAGAGAGTTATATATTGTAGAATTCTGGGAATTAAGGAAACTTTTCATTATATCAAGAAAATACAGGTTGGAGTGGGGGTTGTAAATGAGACAAAAATATATTATATAAGTTAGAGGAAGAATTTTTGGAGTGAAACCGAAAAGGACGGATATATTATGCAACATCAAAAACTAGAGTGGGGGTAAAAATATAAGATATTAAATAATTAAATAAATAACTAGATTTAGTATAAAAACCCAAGCTGAAATCAAATAAAGGCAGTCAGTAAATGAGACAGTGAAAGAGAGTGAAAGTGTTTGATCCGAAATATCCAGTCGAAGTGCCTTGGACTTAGCCGGCTGCACGCTTCACTTGATACAGCATTTGACGTTTTGATCATAGGGCAAATAAGATCTATTTCTTTTTTCGAAAATGTTTATTTAATTATTATTGAAATCAAATTTACCACTCCAATACTTCTAACTTACGTGAAATTTTCGAAGATTCCGAATATGACAAAATTGAGACCAAAAAGTGCCGCTATGACGGCCTACAGGGAGCAAAACTAACGTTGTGAAATGTTTGTTATAGAAAAATCGGAAAACTATGAGAAAAACTGCGATTGGCCAAAAGTTTTTCCGTAGGCTTATAGTCCATGAAATCACCTATCTTTTGACCTATGATAGTATGAGTGTTGGAGGCTGTTGGCAAAAGATATTAAGGTTTAAAAAATCCATTTTAACAGTTATTTGCAAAAGCCATGAGAAAAAATCAAACCAATCCTGGATGTCTATGACACATTTTGAAGTGCTTCAAAGACCTTTCAAATGCATCCAAGAGAGTTGGAATTGAAGTTTTACGGAAATGCGAGCAATTTTCAGATTTTAATGTTTTTCTACCTCAAACTTCAAAGCCCGTTTTACCCCACTTTCCTTTGTCGTAGGGGCTCATGGCATGAGTTCATCTCATGCATGACAAACAAACGCTGAAAGTTTCATCCAAATCGGAGCACCTCGATACGACCTCTAGAACAAACCGAGCAATATTTACAAATACTGCCTCTTAATTGTAATCCACCCCGAATCCTTTAATCAGTACCACTTATCAACCAGTATCACTAATGACTCCCTATTAAGAACTTCAGCTGAAAAGATCAAAGCGCGATTCACCGTTGGACCATTTGTTTACCCTGAATCCCTCGGCCGGAATCTGCACCGGAAAAAAGGTGTACCGACTACGTTTCTCTCGCTGATTAGTGTGCAACTCAATTAGGCGCGCCTACCTTCTCATTAGTGGTTCTGGAAAATTAAAGTCCGCGTGCTGCTTCAAGTGGGCAGGGGATGGACAGTTAAGACTGTTGTTAAAATATTTAATAACAATTCATTAACGCCATTTATCAGGGCCTCAAAGTGTCCTGTTTCAAGGTGTTGAACGAGAAGGACTTCAAAGAAGTGGGGTTTTCCTTCTACTGGGAAGAAGGTACCTAGGTGAGATAAGAAGGTGAAAGACGCGACGCGGTTTCCTGTGTAATTAATTCCGTTAATTGAAAAACCTGGTGCGACCAAGATGAAAGGTTAGGCAAAGGGTTCCTTCTCGGTGACTGTTTAAAGTCGAGTTTGTCCTCTTCAAGTAATTGTCAACACTTGACTGAAGTTAATGGTGACCAATTTGTAAAAAAATCTATTTTATTTTATTTCCTTTAAAAATCTCTTAAATTGTGATTATTATGTCGGATACTGATATACCTGCCCAAAAACCGGACATCATCCAGACAGGAGTTCCTCAATTCTCAAGAGGACCCATCAAGAGCCCAACAAAAAAAGTAATTTCATGTGTTCATCACCTCAACTCAACAATGTCGGATGGTCCAATGGCAAAAAGGTGGGTCCTTCATTATCTGACCTGACCCGGCTTCCCCTGACACTGTCCGAGCAGAAGAAGTGCAAATTTGGGAGAGCCCCTTTTCAGCGCCCACCTCTGAGTGTTGAGCGGTTGCGGTGGCGAGCGAAATTTAGATTAAATTATCCCTTTTGATTAATTTTGTGAAACCTAACGACGGCTGGCCTGGCGCGGCTGCCTAATTGAAATTTATGAAAAATATGCATGAGGAGATGCTGTGCGGAGGCTGCACATTTTAAAGGTTTTGTTGTTTTCTGGACGGGATATGGTTTCTTTTATGGGTGGATGAGTTGATGTCTGATTAAGATATTGAACCAAAGGGAGTTGATTGTTGTCAGGTAGACTAAATGACTAAATGAGAATTTCAAACTTTTTCACAAAAATGGTTAAGGTTGGTTAAACTTTAAAACCTTCACTTTCCCTCGTGCACTTTAAGATTTTTCATCAATAGTACCATTTAAAACCCATTTCCTTCTTCGATCCCTGCTCAAACGAACCTCACCCCCAACACTGTTTACATTTAATTAGAGACAAAAGCACTTGCTCTCGAGAGTCACGAGTGGGGCATTAGGCAGGATCTGCTCCCGGCAGGATCACTTACGCGAGATTATCGAATCTCCACTTCACTTCATTTTCCAAAAGCGTCAGAGAACCCGGTACTAACAGTAGATTTTCCCCGGCAAAATCAAGTTTCACGTTCGTCAACCCGCCGCGGCAAAAGAAATTGAAGGTTTCCTCATTTTCAAAATTAACCCTTTTCCGACCCCGGAAGTAGGCAACATGTGCCGGAGTGACGACGGTGGAAAGGGGTAAGACGCGTGTGGTTCAGAGTGTATTAAATTCAGATTTTTGATGAATTTTTCATTATCTTTAACCCCGAGTGCCGCTCCTTAACCCCCACCCTCTCACCCCTAAACTCCACTCTAAGTGAAACCTAGGAGCGTACTTTTATCGTAAAATGCTCCTTCAGGACATCGAACAACATGAAGCAGCATCACAAGGCAAATGACGCGACGCTACCCTCATCTGTCTTATTAACTTGGAAATTCCACCTCCTCTCCCACCACCCCCGGAAAAGGGTTAAAATTTCCACACCCTCTCCCCTCCACTCTGCGTTGTTCCGGAAATGTGTGTGTGTGTTGAAAGTGTTGTGCGCCGAAATGGATCGTAATTTTCCAAGGAGCCAGCCAGTCGTGGTTTGGATGATTTTTTGATGAATTTTAGATTATATTTGAGTACTCCATCAGCAAAAAGGCCCTCTTACGCAAGATGTGGCATAGTTCAAACGGGAGTGGGTGAGCTTCATCAGATGGTGTCTTGACATTTCTTTGTAATTTGAGGCATTGAAATGGGATTTATGAACAAACTAACGGAATGTTACGAAAACTACAAATTTTATTAAATAAGAAGATAAACAGGATATTCTAACAACCAAATTTAACTCTTTCGAAAAAAACTTAGGTATTGAAATGAAAAAAGTCAATAAGCTCAATTTTATAAACGAGAAAAGTTCCCTCTAAATCTATGATCTTGTAAAAAATATATGTTTTTATTTCTTTTGTTTTTCGAAGATGTAGTATCGGCTGGCTAATAGCGAATCAGCGAAATGATAGATTGAAGTCGAGGTACTTTAAATTTTGAAACCGATATATGAATTTCGTTGTTCTGTATCTTCTTATCGAAACTACTCAAACATTTTTTATATATATTTTATATATGAAGTTTGAGGCATGCTACACAAGAACATTTTTTGCTATACAGCAATTCTGAGCATGAGCATGAGCATGGTTGACTGCCAATGAGCTGCTACTCCGTTATTGACAGATCAGATGAAGTTAAACAATGAATCAAAAATGATCAGTGGGAGCCAACCATCCGTTCACTGTTTAACCTCTGAAGATCCCTACTTTATTAGTCAATACCGGCGCCCTCCCAAAGCCTGCAGTTCAACGAAAGGAGAGAATGTTAGTCCGATAGTTGAAGTTGCAGACTCATCAAGCACACAGTTTTTCGCTTGAGACCGTTGAATCCACAGCATCTCCTTCAAGCATCACGTGATTAATTTTTTTTGGGTTAGTAGGATAAGGTATTGGCTTTTCGATGCCTCCCGAGCTACGGCGCTATGGGGAGAACTTTCATAACAGACCCGTCGGCGAGCCTTCCGAGCAACGGTGCTATGGGAAGGTCTTTCTGGTTAGCACACAAAGTCACTCACACACAATTATTTCACTCCACTATTAATTAATCCAAAATGTCAGTGCATCTTTCGATCATTATATAAATGGCTTTTCACCATAAAAAATAAAACCTTATTCAAAACATATACTACAATTTACCCGACGCCGTGCCTTCCGATCAACGATGATATAGGAAGGGCTTTGAAAATCACAAAACAATTAATTAAGATGTCAAAAAAAATCACAAAAAACACCAATTACTCAACAAAATTACTCAAGACACAAATAATTCAGTAAGTCATGCTATTATTCGATCACCACAATCACTCACCCCTAACGAACAGCGACACAAAGCACACACAAAAATAACCTGCATAATCACGATTTCGTCCCCACTTCCAGCACCAATGATGCTATTATTCGATTACCACAATCACTCACCCCATACGAACAGCGACACAAAAGCACACAAAAAAATTAACCTGCATAATCACTTCCACTTCCAGCGCACCAATCTTTTTTTTTGCTATACAGCAATTCTCCATAAAAACAGTATAATTCGAAAAAAAAGTTCTCTAATCAAGCTCAAAACTTTTTTGCTTTTGCGTCAATTTTTGCAAAATCAGCACCCCCAGAAAAAATTGAGCTCGATCGGAAAACTCTTTTTTTCGAATCATGCTGTTTTCGAGGAGAATTGCTGTATACACAAATTCAATTCAATTCATGTGAAAAACCATCATTCAAAACTGCAATGCAACAAACACAGAGCTTTTGAGCAATTTTATTTTCTCTGTAATTTTTTTTTGTAATAATGATGAACAGATTGCATAACACAAGGAAAGTAGTAAATATTTTGGTCATATGAAATGATGTTTTTCTTCAATATGGTTTATAGTAAAATACATGTAGCAAAAAAATATTCCTCAAGCTCTCTGCAATCTTTTATAAAATTATGAAATTTTCATTAACAAATGTTGAAAAGTTGGTATAAATGGAACTTTGCCTAAACTTTTTTAAATGCTCAATATCCCTTTTGCTAAAAACCATGCCAGCAAACAAAATGTTTTTCCTCTTATTTTGGCTGATTCTGCTTTTAGTGAAGTTTTGATTAGATTGTACTTCATTTTAAAGATAATAAGCAAATCAAATTTCTAAAATCTCGATAAAAATATGTTGGCCAAATCGTGAAATCTCCTTTTGAAAATTCTGCAAAATTTTACAAAGTTGATCAAATTTCTTTGTCGTGTTTTTTTTTGTCATGGTTTTTATATTTTGTATCTTAAAAAACAGCTTGCTTTTCTAGTAACATTTCTGCACTCAATTATTCCTAAACTACACATTTTGGGTTAACTTCAAGCAGATTTTAGAGAACCGTGAAATTGCTGCAAAATTTAATGTTCAGGCAGGCAAGTACAAAAGAAAAAAAAATACAATTTTCATTGAAATTTTTAGAAAATAGTTGCTGAATTTCATGAGTAATTTTAACTTGAAAAATAAATTATTTAATAGATTGCAAAATAATTAAAAACTACAAATTTTAATTAAAATTTTATTAAATTTTCTTAAAAACAGCAGCGGTTTGCTTTTTGGTTATACAGCAATTCCCGAAAACAGCATGATTCGAAAAAAAAAATTTCTGGGGGTTCCTTGGCCAAAATAATTGAACCCGTATTTTTTTGTTTGACCATTACGGTGACCTACGCCGTGTTAGGGTGGTCCGAAAAATGGAAATTTTCGTCATTTTTCGCAAAAACCACTTTTTCAAAAATTCATATCTCCGCGCCATTTCATCCGATTTTAGCTGTCTTAGACGCAAATGAAAGGTGATTAGTTTGGCTATTTGGGAGAAATAGTAAGTTTCAAAAATCTAGCGTAACATTTGAAAGGTCGTAAGAAAACTAAAAATGCTGTTTTGAAGGTCTCGGGACCAAGGCCTAAAATAACGAAAAGGCGTCATCCATAAAGTATGTCACGCTCTAGGGGAGGGGAAAGTGTGACATTGCGTGTTATAAGTATACGGAAAGCGTGACAAAGGGGGGTAAATTTTGGCTAATTTTAGTGACGTAATTTATGGATGAAGCCAAAAAAATCGATTTTCACTAAAACTGCGATAACTTGAAATTTCAGCGATAAACCTTTACATGTTAGGGTACCAAAATTTTCTAATAGAAATACGCAACTTTTGGTACCCGAACCCGAACAGTACCCGAGACCTTCAAAACAGCATTTTAAGTTTTCATACGACCTTTTCAAATGTTAAGCTAGATTTTTGAAACTTCTTACTATTTTTCCCAAATAGCCAAACTAATCACCCTTCATTTGCGTCTAGGACAACTAAAATCGGATGAAAATCGGATCGCGGAGATATGAATTTGAAAAAGAATTTTTGAAAAAATGACGAATATAATAACAGCAAAAAAAATACGGGTCTAATTATTTCGGCCAAAATCCCAGAAAAATTTTCAGCTCGATCGTAAAACTTTTTTCGAATCATGCTGTTTTCGTTGGGAATACTATATACTATGTTTTACGGCGAAACGACGAAAAGAACTAAATAAAGGACTATGATTCATTCTGGCTAATACAAAATGGATTATAATAAGTGCAACTGATTTTCAAGAATATTGCTCTCGCAGCTTGACCTAAACTGTTCTTTCTGTTTGAGTATCAAGACACTGAATCCTGATTACAAGAACTATTGTATCGTGTTACCATTTTTACTGTTACTAAGCATTGCAAGATCTATAACACAGTCTATTGAGAGGAAAGTGCTATTCCATCCAGATGCTGTAAAACTCCTTTTCCTTAGAACCGCAGTGACAATTTTTTTATCGTCATTTCCATGCGAAGGCACGTGAAGCAACCGTTTTATACTCATGCGGTTGCTGCTATCGAACTTAAACCTAAGGCTGCCACCCTGAGAAGAACCGATGACTTTCCGCTTATGAGGTGAAACCCGTAACCATTCGGCCACAGGAGGTTGGCGACCTACACTGTTAAATTCAGTGAAAGTTGCAATATTCAAAGTAAGTTTTCTCAGTAATTGACCAAATTCATTTTATATTTCAATGCAAAACACAACTTCTGTTAGACCTAATTGAATTACACTCAAACCCCGATGGTTTGACACAACTGTTGTCAAACGAACGGGGTCACTTGTTGACACCCTTTTCCACGGGTTCACACAAACTACCAAACGATTGTTGTGATTGTGTGCGTGAGCGCTGTGTAAAAGTGACAGTTCAGCACTTTTAGTTTGACTTTGACCAACCAACGGGGTACAAACTAAAAAGTGTCAAACAAGTGACCAACCACCAGAGGGGTTGAGTGTAGTTTCAATTCTGGAGCAACTTTAAAAGGGGGGCAGTTCGACATTGCTCTTACGGCCTTTTTGTATCATAACGCGTGTAATGAAAGGTCGTAGAGCAATGTTGTACCGGCCTTTTCAAATGCTGCTTAATTTTTTTAAATGCGTGTTAAACCATGTGAAATTAAATCAGGTGGTATCAAAAACACAACACAAAAATAAGCTGATGGTTGAAATTTGAGAAAATTTCATGCACACATTAACTTATTTTAAATTCAAAAAATATGTGTCAATATTTTTTTTTATTTACATTTTTAACAAAAAGAAGTTTAAGAGGTCGCTTTTAAGACCATCAGAATATAGAGTATTGTAGACCCTATTTAAAACGAAATAACGCTGTTTTTAAAGAAAATATGTTGTCAAACTCAAGATCAAAATGTCGGAAAATAGATAACTAAATATAAATGTTTAAGTTATGTTTCGACTTTGACTTTTGAAACAGACAGAATTAGTTTGATAAACTGATATCTTAAAAGTCAGTATAGTTTGACTAAACTGTAACCAAATCAATTATATATTATAACTTTTCCGTTACATTGTCCAATACTTTAAACTAAAAGCTAACAAAAACCGTGTATTCTGACCAAGCTCAATATACTTCCTCTTCTGTCTCGAGACTTGTCTAAACCAGAAAGTCTTTAAAGCACTGTTCTAGCCTCGAGACTGAAATAATCTTTGAAGTTGACACCAAAATAACCAAACATCCTTTGAGACATCCTATCCTCAACCCCGTCCAAAATCGATTCATCCCTTTTGACTGCCGCCACTGCAGCCTTCGGCCAAAAGAAGATAATTCAAATTACGCACTTTGTTATTAAATCTATTAATATCGAACATCGTCCGCATCCGGGAAGCGTTTTCCCGGTGGGGATATTGCCGTTCGCGTTTCGCCAGTAAATAGCTTCATCATCGTCCTTTTTCTGCTGTTGCTTAACTACTTCTTTTCTTGGAAAAAGTGTAACAAGGACGATTCTCCCCAGCCACTTCAAGTGGCCAGCCATCTGACGCCTCCTTTTTGGCCGGCGAAAGTTTTTGTCTTAAGAAAAGGGATAATCGAGTGGGAGGACACCGGACTAACCTCCGGTTGCGTGGCCGTTTCTGCTCCAAAAATGTGTTACATTACACCAGACCAATGGTATTTTAATTACTCTAATAGGATAGTCATTAATGGGCTCAGGGAGCGTAAGCGTGGGTGGTGGTTGTTTTGAAGACAACACGCTGGTAATTTATCTAATGACTTTGTCATTTATCAAAAATATTGGGGCCCTGCTCCGGACGGACGGTTGCCGCCACAACCAGCACCGTGGTGAGGTGAATCGGTTTGGGGGGGTTCTTGGTGGGGGGACACGCCGGAAATGAGCCGATGAGGATCAAAGGGAAATCGGGAATATTTCTTCTGTGAAGGTATGTCAAACTCTTAAGCATTGAGAAAAGTAGAAAATTTAAAATTTTATATCTTTTCAATATATATGAAATTTAGAAACTGTTCTTGTTGCATTGTTGTTCTTTTCTGTTGTTCTGTTGTTCTCTTCATTTTCTACTCTTTTTGTCATTGTTCGATTTTATCTTGTTGTTAAATATTTCCAACTTTAATCCTTATTACTACCCATAACCTCACTTTAGTTTAATGGCAACCATACGACTTCGTATCTTGTTTTCGTCTTATGTCGTCAGACCAGTTGATTTTTCTACTCCTTCAGCTTCCTCTTAATATTTCATGCAACCATTGCAAAGATGAACCTTCATTTTCGCTGGCTTACAAAAACTCTTCTTCTTCTTGCAGCTTCCCGTTGTCCTCGTAATTAATATAATTGTGGAAGTAGCGAATTTTCCAATTTCATAAAATTTCTACCCGTCAGCCTGTTGGCAGCACGTGTATGTGTGATGTACGTGTGTTCTCAACGGAGAACAGAAAGGATGGGGTTATTGTGTGGATATTGTGTGTACGTGCAAAACCGAAAGAATGAAGATAAAACCCGCTCAACGGATGAACCCTTTCCCAGCCAAAACCACGCCGCATCGTCGTCGTCGTCGTCGTCATCGAGGTTTCGTCGAAAATTTTCACCGCCGGGACACATCCTTCTCCCAGGACGCGGCAGCGAACACGAGTGAGTTTTATTATATATTTTATAATGGATTCTTTATCATATCAAATTCTTGGCGCTGTACGTTTTATATTATTTCAATACATTGCACACGCGGCTTTCTGGCTTTATCTTCCGTGTGGAGTTTGGCTGATGCTGAGAGGGAGAAGGTGGCAGCGCCCTCGGGGAAAACCACCGAAATTAGAATTGGAAGAGGTTCCTAGGAGGTGAAAAAAGGGTTGAAGCAGTCAAGTTGCTGAGCTATTCTCAACGTCTTATTAAAATTCTTGAATTCGCTAGAAGTTCTAATCTCACCACACTTTATTTGCTCCAATAAAAGTTTATGGCTCAACCGGAGCGATTATCATAACAACAAGTCCGCTCGTAACATGTATGATACATCGTCTGACAGTTATTTATACGAGCGCCCACCAATCTTCGACACCCCACGCGACCAGCATAAATCAGACCAACTCAACGAGTCCGTGGAGGGCGACAAAGGAGGGGAGGATCGCCCCTAATCGAAGCCACTTCAAATTTCAAGTGGCGCGTCCAACCCCCGGCCAGAATAACAACTCATAAAATCTGCGCCAGCGATATCTCCCGCTTCGTTGCGTCTAATTTTGGGTGAATTTCTCCAAATTTAGCGATTTTTTTCCTTCTGCTCGTTTAGTCGTTGGTCAGCGGGACTTCTTATCTCGACGAAGTGGACCAATCGATCCGAAACGGTCGGAAAATTCGGCTAGGGAAAATGGCATTTGTTGTGGGGGTTGGTTGTGTTGAAATCAGAACGGAATTTTCTGATCGATTTGGAGTCTTGATAAAGCTGTAAGTGATTTAATTCACCCGAGCAGACGGAAATAACTTGGGAAGGTCAGTTTTTTGATATTGAGAAGATCGAAATATGTTATTGGAATGATCGGATTAGTTGTTAAAATAACAAAATCAATAACAAAGATTTGTTCGAAAAAGAATAACTTAAACTGTTATTATGTTGTTATTGCAATAACAAACCAATAACACAGAAGGAATCATGAAGGAATAACAAGATTTGTTATTTTGTGCGGAGAGGTGGAGCAACATAATAACAAAAATGTTATTGAACTTGTATCTCCATAACAAAAAAAGTTATTGTTTTATTTATTTGTAATTTGCAAATAAACCTGAAGTTGCCATAACTCCTCTGTACTAGTCAGGGCTGCAGAGTCAGGTACCTCAAGCATTTGAATCCATACTTTGAAGACAACTCCGACTCTGGATGCAGGATATGACGTTCAGCTCTCCAAAAATACCCGACTTCACAGATTCCGACTTTGAAATTTGATGATCCGATGCAGTCTCGAGTCTCACTCAGCTCGAACTTCAACGTCAGCTCCGACTTCCTGGCTCTGTGAAAATAATAACATTTTTTGTTATTCACACTTCAAAAATCTCAGGAATATAACAAAATTTAAAAAAATGAGCTCTCAAAAGTTAATTTTATCGGATTAATTTCAGCTTGAAACCCCATTTCATGGTGAAATAAATGACCGATGAAATTGTTCAAAATTATCCCATAGTTCTAACCATTTTAAACAAAGTCCTTTAGGGGTATATCAAATAATTAAAAAAATCAACTTTCAAAATTTCAACTTTTTGGAATAATTTTAGCTTAAGGACCCCATTTCATGGCCAAAAAAATGACCCCGACGAAATTGGTCAAAATTATCCCATAGTTCTAGCCAATTTTAGCAAAGTCCCTTAGGGGGTATATCAAATAATTAAAAAAATCAACTTCCAAAATTTCAACTTTTTAGAATAATTTTAGCTTAAGGACCCCATTTCATGGCCAAAATAATGACCCCGACGAAATTGGTCAAAATTATCCCATAGTTTTAGCCAATTTTAGCAAAGTCCCTTAGGGGGTATATCAAATAATTAAAAAAACCAACTTCCAAAATTTCAACTTTTTAGACTAATTTTAGCTTAAAGACCTCATTTCATGGCCAAAATAATGACCCCGACGAAATTGGTCAAAATTATCCCATAGTTCTAGCCAATTTTAGCAAAGTCCCTTAGGGGGTATATCAAATAATTAAAAAAAAATCAACTTTCAAAATTTCAACTTTTTAGAATAATTTTAGCTTAAGGACCCCATTTCATGGCCAAAATAATGCCCCGACGAAATTGGTCAAAATTATCCCATAGTTCTAGCCATTTTTAGCAAAGTCCCTTAGGGGTATTTCAAATAATTGAAAAAATCAACTTCCAAAATTTCAACTTTTGGAATCATTTTAGCATTCATGGCCAAAAAATGACCCCGACGAAATTGGTCAAAATTATCCCATTGTTCTAGCCAATTTAGCAAAGTCCTTAGGGGTATATCGTTTTATCTCCGTGCGTGGTTGATTCGACTTTACATTGCTTTTAAATATTTTCTCAATCTTCTCAATGACTTAATACTATTCTTTTGCCGCGAAATAATTCAAAATCGGTCGATAATTAAAAATGTTTCTCTTGTGATTAATTAGATCATCACGATTGGGTGCGCGTCACGGTCGTCTCGCAGGAATTTCGTTGCCTTTTCCGTCTTTGTTGTCCCGAGTCACGAATGATTTTTCGGGCCGAAAAGTTGTTCGGTTTCGTTTTCGTCCAGAGTATGTTTTACGTTTGCCGTCGAGTTTGTCACGCGATTTTATTGATTATTGTCCGATCACAGTTGTGTATTATTCTCAATCCTTTGTATATTTTTTTTTAAAATTTAATATGTTTCGAAAATCAAAAGTCCTTCCCACAGCACCAATGCTCGGAAGGCACGCGTTCGTTTAAAAACTTTCTAAATAATTAACAATGTATCTTTCCGCAGCCGGCTGCTAAGATTTTTAAAAATTTCAACCGATAAACAAATTGCTCATGGTCGCATCACCTACCACAGTGAATCCTGACCTCATACCCATCTTACTAACCCCTCAAAACTCATGTGATACTTTGTCGGAGACGCAGTCGATTTGGCGATCCCATCACTCAAGTATCGGACTAACATTCCCATCCACTTCCCCGTGTCTTACCACTGGTCGTGGCCGGCGTCGGTATTGATCAGCATGATAGGGACCTTTGAAAATTGCGAAGGGGTGATGATTGGTTCCTACTTTTTATCTGTGGTCCACGGAGTAATTTTTGGGGGTCCTGGTCAATAACGAAGTAGCAGCTACGGGTAGACACCAATGCTATGCTATGCTATGCTAGTCCCTTAGGGGGTATATCAAATAATTAAAAAAATCAACTTCCAAAATTTCAACTTTTTAGAATAATTTTAGCTTAAGGACCCCATTTCATGGCCAAAATAATGACCTCGACGAAATTGGTCAAAATTATCCCATAGTTCTAAACATATTTAACAAAAGAAAAAATAACAGATTGTGTTATGGACACTTAGAAACTTTTCCATTTGTGCGATTTATGGTAATTTTATTTCTAAGTCAGTATACCGAACGAATAACAAATTTTGTTATTAGGAGAGTTTTTGAAATGTATAACATTTCCTCTTATTAGCGTGTTATTGAACATTTTCAATATAATATCACTTCAATACCAAATTTTGTTATTTTATCAGAAACTGTTATTATTTTTTCTTCTTGAAGTTGAACTTCAGGATAAAATAATAACACTTTTTGTTATTTTAACAGGATTTGTTATTGAAATATTTTTAATTTTGTTATTACCGTCTGCCCGGGCAGTCTTTTTTTGAATCTGTGAATGTTAACAATATATATTTATTTTATACAAATCATTAATTTTTTTAAAATTAATTTTTTGGAAACATTTCTCATTCTATCACTATTAAAAATCGTTAGCATTGATTGTAAAGATCCGTTATTTTTTTTATAAATTGCGGATTTTTTTCTGTTAAAACGTTTATATTTGGAGAACAGAACTATAGGCTGAATGGATTTTTTAAAAAGAGATTTTTGATAGATATCAAGCAATTTTAGTAATTGTCTGCTCTACAACGTACAACATTGTTACACTCTAAAAACTAACCCTGCAAAGTTAAAAAAACACGAAATTTTAAAATATTTTTTTTATCAATGAAAAAATGACCCTTCTGGGCTAATGTAGATTCGTAAAGTACATTAAATTTCCCTTTCCCTTGGGTCCTAGAGTTAGGCCCCCCCCCCCCCCCCCCCTCGAGCGTCTGTTCCCCAGGTTAGGGGTGGCTCGGAACAGCGTCTGTTCCCCAGGTTAGGGGCGGCTGATTAACAGTCCCAGTGCCAGGGTGGGACTCTAAACAGTCCTGGTACGACGGTCCTCCGGCGAGACAGGGGTTGGTGATGGCTACACGCACCCGCCGTAAAACCAAGTGCAGAGAGCTCCAGATGCGAGCCGATCCAATCGCCGACCCGATTTTCGGGGATCAGGGATTGGAAACTCGGGACGTGGAACTGCAGGTCTCAATTTCGATGGGAGCGACCGCATTCTTTCCAACGAATTGCGGGTCCGCGGTCTCGAAGTCGTGGCGCTGCAGGAGGTGTGCTGGAAGGGAAGGACCACCGTGAGTACGGGGGTTATACTATGTACTGGAGCGGCGGCGATACACACGAGCTGGGGACAGCTTTTATCGTGCTGGGCGAAATGGCGAAGCGCGTGATTGGGTGGTGGCCAGTCAACGACAGAATGTGCCGGTTGAGAATCAAGGGCCGATTCTTCAATCTGAGCATTATCAACGTGCACAGCCCGCACATGGGAAGCGACGCCGATGACAAGGACGCTTTCTACGAGCTTCTTGACCGCGAGTACAGGAAGTGTCCAAAACACGATCTTGTCATCGGCGATTTGAACGCTCAAGTTGGCCAGGAGGAGGAGTTTAGACCGGTTATTGGGAGGTTCAGCGCCCACCAGCAGACGAACGAGAACGGCCTACGACTCATCGATTTCGCTACCTCCCGAAACATGGCCATTCGTAGTACTTTCTTCCAGCACACCCCTATACAAGTACACCTGGAGATCACCTAATGACACGGAGACGCAAATCGACCATGTTCTCATCGATGGTCGGCACTTCTCGGACATAATCGACGTCAGAACCTACCGTGGCGCGGACATCGACTCGGACCACTACCTGGTGGTGGCAAAGCTGCGCCAACGCCTATCCGAGGTCAACAAGATCCGGTACCGTCGCCCGCAGCGGTATAATCTGGAGCGGCTCAAGGATCCTGAGGTCGCTACCCAGTACGCGCGGAACTCGAAGCTGCGTTGCCTGACGAGGTGAGCTCGCCGAAGCCCCTCTGGAGGCCTGCTGAGCCATATGGAAGCAGCCATCAACGCAGCGGCATCGAGCGCCATCGGGTACGTGGACCGAGTTCGACGGAACGGCTGGTTCGACGAGGAATGTCAGGCGATTTGGGACGAGAAGAAAGCAGCGCGGGACAAGTGGCTGCTGCACAACACCCGTGGGAACAAGGAGTCGTACAAACAGTTGCGAAGACAGCAAACCCATCTCTTTCGGGACAAGAAGCGCCGCCTGGTTGGAGTGCCAGGACATGGAACAGCTGTATCGCTCCAACGAAACGCGTAAGTTCTACAAGAAACTTAGCCAATCCCGGACTGGCTTCATGCCGCGAGCCGAAATGTGCCGGGATAAGGACGGAGGCATCTTGACGGACGAGCGTGAGGTGATCGAAAGGTGGAAGCAGCACTTCGACGAGCACCTGAACGGCCCAGAGGCGGAGTACCAAGGCGACGGGGGAAACGACGTCAGCGGTATGGTGGACGGCGAGGACGTGCCAGCACCCACGATGAGGGAGGTTAAGGATGCCATCAAGAAGCTGAAGAACAACAAAGCAGCGGGTAAGGATGGTATCGGTGCTGAACTCATCAAGATGGGCCCGGACAAGCTGGCGGCCTGTCTACACCGGCTGATAGTCAAGGTCTGGGACACAGAACAGCTACCGGAGGAGTGGAAAGAGGGAGTAATATGCCCGATCTACAAGAAGGGGGACAAGTTGGAATGTGAGAACTATCGAGCCATCACTATTCTCAACGCGGCCTACAAAGTGCTGTCTCAGATCATCTTCTGTCGTCTGTCGGAGCGAGCAAAGGATTTCGTTGGGACGTACCATGCCGGTTTTGTGGAGGAAATCGACGACGGACCAAATCTTTTGCTACGCCAAATCCTCCAAAAATGTCGCGAGTACCAGATCCCGACGCACCACCTGTTCATCGATTTCAAAGCCGCGTACGACTCGGTCGATCGCGAAGAGCTATGGAAGATCATGTACGAGAACGGCTTTCCCGGGAAGCTGATCAGACTGGTGAAATCGACGATGGACGGGGCACGGTGCAGCGTGAAGATTTCGGGAGCGATGTCCGACCCGATCGAATCGCGCAAGGGACTGCGACAAGGCGACGGTATCTCCGGCCTCTGTTTCAACATTGGGCTTGAAGGTGTTATGAGGCGGGCGGGCTTCAACATGCGGGGCACGATTATCAACCGGTCCAGCCAGTTCATCTGCTATGCCGACGACATGGACATTGTCGGCAGAACGTTCGAGGATGTGGCCAGGCGGTACACCGAATTGAAGCGGGAAGCGGATAAGGTTGGATTGAAGGTGAATGTTGCGAAGACGAAGTATCTGCTGGCAGGAGGAACCGAGTCCCTTAGGACTCGCATAGGACCGAGCGTGACGATCGACGGCGACGAGTTCGAGGTTGTGGAGGAGTTTGTGTACCTCGGATCGTTGGTTACGTCGGACAACAACTGCAGCAGAGAAATTCGGAGCGCATCATCACCGGTAGTCGTGCCTACTACGGACTCCACAAGACCTTACGGTCTGGTCACCTTTCCCGGCGTACAAAGTGTACCATGTACGAAACGCTGATAAGACCCGTCGTCCTCTACGGGCACGAGACGTGGACGATGCTCGAGGACCTGCAAGCGCTTGAAGTTTTCGAGCGACGAGTGCTTAGGACGATCTTTGGCGGCGTGCGTGAGAACACTGTATGGAGGAGAAGGATGAACCACGAGCTGGCGCAACTCTACGGCAAGCCAAGTATTCGGAAGGTCGCCAAGGCTGGCCGAATTCGGTGGGCCGGACACGTCGCGAGAATGCCGGACGCGCTGGATGCGCGCCAACCGAACCAGACTATCAATCCGGTGAAGTTGGTGTTCAATTCGGAGCCGGTTGGAACGCGGCGGAGGGGGGCGCAACGTGCAAGGTGGTTGAACCAGGTGGAGGAAGATCTGGAAAGTGTGGGAGTTCCGCAGCGGAATTGGAGAGTAGCAGCCCAGGACCGAGTCCAGTGGCAGCGCATCTGGAGACAGCTCATGACCCGGAGGTTGTACGAGCAGTAAAAGTAAAAAAAAGTAAGTAATTAAATTTCCCTTAAAATGACATGATCCAAATTTTGTTACAGTTGAGTAACGGAAAATGGCAAAGATTTTAAAACTTTTTTAGTGTTTTTCTCGATGAAAAATGCGTTTTTTCGGAATTTGCGTACGACATCAAATCAGGCGTCAAATTTTATAAAAATGCAGCTGATAACAAATTTCCTTCTCATCACCATTTCAGGCTCTGACCTCGGTTCATGATCAGGGACAAAGTTTCACGCAAATCGAAGAGGGCAATTCCTACGAAATCGGTCTTTTTAGAACAATTTTTTGTACTTTTTTATCTGAATGAAACTTTTATGATGCCCTCATTGCCCAAAGCATTCTATCATTAGTTTGTCCATATAATTTTCCATACAAATTTGGTGTCATACAAAAACGATGTACAACTTTGCCGAAGACACCAAATCGATCAAAAAATTCCTTCAAAAGATACAGATTTTTGAGTTTTCATACATTCAGTCGGATTTCGGTTTCAGTCGGATTAAAAAAAAAACAAAAAAAATCGAATGACTGAAATCTGAGAGAACTGCTCAGAGGGGTCGGGGCAACTGCTGTGTGAGTTGTTGGAGAATGATCCTTTTTTCGAATGTAACATATTCTAATCTAATCTTGTGTAATATTATCTAATCTTATTTTATTTAATATTATTAAATCTTATTTTGTTTTAACTTATCTACTTTTAACATATTTTATATTATGTTAGCTAATTTTTTCTACCTAATCTCATTTTATCTATCACCATCCATCTCCACGTTCCATAATAAAAAAAAGTTTTGTATGAAATTATCCATGGCTGGTTTATTGATGGTCCATTTCTAATCTTATTTATTCTTATCTAGTCTTATATTGCTTTATCTTTTTTTTTCTAATTTAATATTATTTTATCTAAAGGCTTTTCAAATTTGGCTAAACTGGGGTCGCAGAATTCGAATTTAATGTTAAAAGTAAGAAAAAATATTTTCGTTTGTGATTTGATTATTCGAAGTCACATACAAACCTTCGGATAAGGCCGATGCAAATATTTTTTGTCCCTCGGCTCTGGCTGGGGTCGATGGGGAGGGGTGCAAAAAAATATATAAATATTGAAATAACAAGCCATAGTTTCAGCATTTGCATGGAAGAAGTGTTTTAAAATGAATTTTACATTAGTTCAGTTGTTTTGCAATAATTAATTTTCAAAAACTGAAAGATTTGACGAACACAAAAACTTTGGCAAAAAAAAACACTTTGAAAATTTTAAAAAATTCAAAATATTTTTAAATTAATTCAAACATGCTTAAAGTGACTCTAAACGCAGGGAAATGCATTTTCAATTGATTTCAGCTGATTTTACTTAAATTTCCATAGACATGTTGAAGTTTTTTGAAAAAATATTTTTTTACCCTCTGATTTTTCGGGCCGACTGTGAAGGGGGGGGGGGGGGAGAGACAAAAACATTAAATAAAATTTGTACTAGCCTAATCGAACTCGTGATAATTGAAACTTCGGATAATCGAGGCTTCGGATAACCGAGTCTAGAGTGTAGATTTAATTTTGTCTAATTTTATCTTATCTTGTCTAATTTTATCTAATCGTACTTTTTGTATGTTTTTGATCCCTCCATTATTTTTAATTTTCAATGGAAAAAAATGTATAATCAAGTGCCAACTGTTCAGCACTTTGTGATCGATTTTGTTTCATGAATTGGTAAGTTGATTAATTATTTTAATAGCAATAACAATTAAATGCAAATAAATCCTAGTTCGGATGTATGACGAAAAACTGTGTTCAAATTCCACCAATTCCAACCCTTATCAAGTCCCGTCTCGAGCATTATGTATTGGTCATTGTCTCTTGCTCCGAGAAAAAAACAGAGTGAGGGGAGCCAGATAACGCTTCAGAAAGTCATAAAAAATACACGATCCTTGAACGTGGTCCTGCCGAAGGGTCAGCAGCTCGTGGGACGACTTCGACGACAACGCATCGGAATATATTTGTTCCAATTCATAAATAATAAAATCAATTCGTTTCCTTCCCTTTTTCTTCGTATCGATTCGATGACCAAACCGGTGCCCGATGTCCTGACGTATGAGTCCTAGTAAGTAAGGATTGGCAAGGGTGCGCTTAACATATCTCGATAGGAGATGTTTTCGTTTCGCCTCAACTGACCAGATCATGATGCGGAATGGAAATGTCAGACTGTTATTGTACCAACAGAGTTAAGTAGCATTTCTGAAGACGACGGGAGAAAGCACATCTCACTTAAGCTGTCCGTGAAGAGGGAGTAGGAGGATTTGGTTTGCTTTCCTTGGGAATGATATATTTTTTATTGTTTATTTATACGCCTTCTTCCCTTTTCAGGGTTCTGGCTGGTGGCACGAAATGTGGACATTAAATCCTCCCGTAACCCTGTTGGATTCGGGGTTGACTTCACTTCCGAAAGTGATAGTTTATTGTGTAATCGAATTAGCCGATCATCGATGTCATCATTGCCATTCCGGTCCCAACGAGGTGCCCCTGCCTAGAAGAGGACACAATTGCCTCATACATTCACCGAGAGGAAAAAGAATCAATTTCCCAAACCGTACTGTTAGTATAAACATAAACATGATTTCAAATTCAATTTACTTTCCCCTTTTTTTGGCGCAAACAAATTTGACCACCGCGAGATGAATGCCATAAATTTCCTCCCTCCAGAAATAAATTCCATCGGTCTTGTGCTTTGTTCCACGTGGACCAAATCACTCACCTTTCGGAGCCAAACCACCTCTCGCGAACTCACTTTTATTACAGTCCGGATCGTTCCGGATTTCCCCCGGGGGCACTACGAAGAACGAAAAAAAAAAAAATCGCGACCACCAAACCACTCAAACCACAACCAACGCGTTGTTTGGTGGAAAACAACAGACTCTTGCTCCCAACCTCACTGAAAAGTGAAGAACGAACGACTAATGTCCCGACATATATTTCTCTAATGCCCTCATATTTGTAACCCATGTTCCGGAGATCCAGCCCTCGGGGCCCCGCGGGTGCCATTCGTTCATTTGTGCCGGGGACCAGGACCATCGCCGCGGAGTAGAGCTCGTCGTTGTACGGGATACGACCACCAACGATGGTCACATCGCCGGTGGAATGTTATCGATGGGGCGTCATTTTGGAGTGGGATGTGGTGTTCCCTCCGGGGGTTAAGATGGTGAATCTTGGATGAAGAGGGAAGTTGTTTCCGGAAAGCTTTTCATTTTGAGAGAGTCGTTACATTAAAGATGTTCTACAATGTGATGGAGTTTTTTTTTTAATTTAGAGATGTTAAACTTCATAATGTTTTGTCTTTATTAAAAACAAAAAAGGCTTGTTTTGGATTACAATTAAGGCATTCAGATTTCTAGATGTTTATTTTTTACGCGCAATAACGGGAAAATTACGAAAAAGAGAAAAAAGCATCTTTTTTTCACTGAAACTGCGATAACTTGCAAACCTATACATGTTTGGGTACCAAAAGTTGCGTCTTTTAATTACGAACATTTTGGTACCCAAATATGTATAGGTCATCGCTGAAATTTTGATGTTATCGCAGTTTCAGTGAAAAAAGATGATTTTTACCCGTTTTTGTCATTTTCCCGATTTTGCGTGCGGCGCGTCGAAAAAACCCAGTTTTTATGTTCAAAACCTCATATCTCCGAACCGTGTTAATGGATATTCGTAATTTTTGGATATGTTTTATAAAATATTACAAGGAATCAGGGAAAATTATTTTCAGGTATGAGCTCTTTGGTCCCGAGACCATCAAATTAGCAAATGATTTTTTCATAAGACCTTTTGAAATATTTAGCTAGCTTTGTTGAACTTCTACATATTTTTCCTTAAAAGCTCAACCAATAACCCTTGTTTTTTGGAGATATGATTTTTTTAATTTGCTTTTGGCGAATATTGACGAAAAATGCAATTTTTTGGACCACCCTATTACGGATAGGAGCACCCTAATCGCCAAAAAAATACGGGTCTAATTATTTGGGTCAAAGAACCCCCACTCCGTATGTGAGCCAAATCGGAGCACTTTGATTTAGAGACTTCCTGTTTGACGTAGAATGGCTGTATAAACGAAGGTATAAAAATGAAATTTAGAGATGATCAACTGAATCAACCCAATTGACCGATTCTTAGCGAAGCTACACCAAAACGTAACTTTTTCAATTTTCAATGTAATTTTTTAGATGAGAGATTTTATTTAAGTTATCATTCAATTATTGCAATGTGCTTTAAATGCTCTTTCTTCAACCTCCAAAAATGTAGACCAACTTTGCCATTGAATGGGAGAAGAGTTTTTTTTCATAAGCTGCTCATTTATTAATTATCTTTCCAAATATGCTCAAAAATTATTATCTTGAGAAACATGTAAAAATATTGGGAAGTTTCTTCTTTTATTGTGCCAGTACAGCCATAAAACTAAAAAAAACTGGGTTTTTTTAAAGCAACCGAAGAAATAAAATAACCGCTAAACGAGACTATTGAGACCAAAATGGGTTTATATTATGGGACATAATCCTCACGCACGTTTTGCTCATTTACATAGAATAGTATGTGGCCCAAAAGCTCGGGTAGTCTTTTGATCTCTATTATTTTTTCTTAAAAATCACATAATTTTTGGTAGAATTGACAAATTTGATTTCCGTTTGCAAAATATCCAGATTTGTTTATATTTTTATCATACAGATGGGGACAAATATGGTCCACACTTACCGGAGATATTTCGGATTCCGTTGGGGTATCTCGGCTCTCCCATATGGGTTTTTGGTCAATATACAGCAATTCCATTTGAAAAGAGCCTAAACCAAAAAAAAAGTTCTCCGATCGGGCTCAAAATTTTTCTGGGGGTTCCTTGGCCAAAATAATTAGACCCGTATTTTTTTGTTTGGCCATTAGGGTGGCCTACATCGTGCTAGGGTGGTTCAAAAAATGGCAATTTTTCGTAATTTTCGCAAAAGCCACTTTTTCTCAAAAATCATATCTCTATGCCATTTTGATCCGATTTTAGCTGTCTTAACGCAAAGAAAGGTGATGAGTTTGGCTATTTGGAAAAATAGTAAAGTTCAAAAATCTAGCCTAACTATTGAAAAGTCGTATGAAAACTTAAAATTGCGTTTTGACCGTGTCTGGACCAAAGCCTGTAAGACTGAAAATATTTTATCGGATTCCTCGGAAATTTCACATAACATATCAAAAATTGGTGATGTCAACCGTCGTTTCGAGATATGATTTTTAAAAAAAACTGCGTTTTCGACGCGCCACGCGCAAAAACGGGAAAATGACGAAATCGGCAAAATCAACTTTTCCACTAAAACTGCGATAACTTTAAAATTTCAGCGATGACCTATAGATGTTATGGTACCAAAAGTTGCGTCTCTCAATTACGAAAATTTTGGTACCCAGACATGTATAGGTCATCGCTGAAATTTAAATATCACAATTTAATGAAAAAGTTGATTTTTGCAAATTTTCATTTTTTCGCGTGGACGTCTGATTTCAAAAATCATATCTGGCTCGCTGATTCGGCTATCACCATTTACGATATGTTATGTGAAATTTTCCGGCGTCGAACGGTCAAGCATAAGTTACCATACGACTTTTCAATAGTTAACTAGACCACAGGCTTTACTATTTTCAAACCAAACTCATCTGCGTCTGGGCTGTGGATGTGGCGCAGAATTTTTAGAAAAAATGATTTTGCAATGTTTAATTGCCATTTTGAACCACAACACGATGAACCTCAAACAAATATGCAGGTCTAATTATGGCCAAAGGCTGGCGATCTTTAGGCACAAATAAGAACAATAACAAAAACTTTTTCACAGAACAATGCCGAATATGTTGCAAAACTTCAAGGCATCAGCCTAATACATCATTGAACAACGATGTTCGTTTCCAAGGATACTAGGTGTCACCAGAAAAAGGCAGCTCCTCAATTTTTTTTAACTTTGTGATATTCATGTACCTTATTGACGCCGGATCTCCCTTAAATTTATAGAGCAATTCCAGCTCAAATCAGGTTTTTTCTGGTACTTTTGTACCCGACCCCAACCCGACTCTCTACGATTTCAATAAAACTTTGTATACATGTTATCCTAGGCATGTATAAGCCATTTTTGTGTATATGGAGCCAATAGTACTCGAAAATAACATTTGAGATGGGCGTAAGGTATTTAAATATTTTTGTATTTTGTAATTTAAACATTACTGTATCTCGAAGCCGTTGCATCGTATCAAAAAGTGGTCAAAGACAAACTTGTAGGAAATTGGACGGGCTTTCTGAAGAAAATACACTGAAACAAAAATATACGCCACATCTATAAGATTTTTTGATTTTTAAGTCTAAAACTTAAATTTAAAGGTGATGTCACGATTTTTTTTTGTTCAAATTTTTTGAGGAAATAGCCTAAAATGTTACAAAAAGACTGACGAAAAATGCAGGATGATGTGTCTCTCCTAAAAAAATACAAAAATCATTTATTAAAACTGTTTTCTTGAAAAGTGGTCTAAACGTCAAATTTTTTTAATAACCGATAGTGGGGATCGATTTTCCCGACAATTTTACATACAAGTCTCCATATTGACCATTGTCCTATGTCCAATCCTTGGGAAGATACAGCGGGTTTAAAAATAAAAAAATGAAAAAAACGGTTTTTTGGTGGTTTTTGGCAATTTCTATAAGACAGACTTGGTTTTTCAGTCTCGTAAATATTTTTACCGGAAAGCTCGTTCAATTTCCCATAAGTTTGCCTTTGGCAGCTTTTTGATTTATATCGTTTTTATATTTACGTAATCAAATCTACTATCCTGGTTTCAACCACACTGAAAAAAATATTCTATTTTCAGTTATAAGCAATGTAATTAAGCTTATATCTGTAAGCCCTTACATCCAATTGAAATGCTGTTAAAGGCAAACTTATGGGAAATTGGACGAGCTTTCTGGTAAAAATATTTACGAGACTGAAAAACCAAGTCTGTCTTATAGAAATTGCCAAAAACCACCAAAAAACCCGTTTTTTCAACATTTTCATTTTTAAAACCGCTGTTTCTTCCCAAGGATTGGACATAGGACAATGGTCAATATGGAGACTTTTATGTAAAATTGCCTGGAAAATCGATTCCCACTACCGGTTTTCCAAAATTTTGACGTTTAGACCACTCTTCAAAAAAACTGTTTAAGTAAATGATTTTTGTATGTTTTTAGGAGAGACATACCATCCTGCATTTTTTCGTCAGTCTTTTGGTTATATTTTAGGCTATTTTCTCAAAAATCTTAAACGAAAAAAAATCATGACATCACCTTTAAATTTAAGTTGCAGGCTTAAAAATCAAAAAATCTCATTAATGTGGCATGTATTTTTGTTTCAGTGTATTTTTTTAGATAGCCCGTCCAATTTCCTACAAGTTTGTCTTTGACCACTTTTTGATACGATGCAACGGCTTCGAGATACAGTAATGTTTAAATTACAAAATACAAAAATATTTAAATACCTTACGCTCATCTCAAATGTTATTTTCGAGTAATATTGGCTCCATATACACAAAAATGGCTTATATAGGCCTTGGATAACATGTATACAAAGTTTTATTGAAATCGTAGAGAGTCGGGTTGGGGTCGGGTACAAAAGTACCAGAAAAAATCCTGATTTGAGCTGGAATTGCTCTATATAAACTATGTCCTGATCTACCATCCAACCCACTGTCGGTTAGTTAATCGAAAGATCTTTCCAACGAGTCCAAAACTTTTATAATCTGGCAGCCCTGTCTCGAGTTATGACCACTTAAGTGATATTTATGTACATATTTGAAGCCAAATCTTCCTCAAATGTATATGAACTATGTCCAGATTCATCATCCGACCCATCGTCGGTTAGGTAACTGAAAGATCTTTCAATTGAAGATCTGGCAACCCGTTCTCAAATTATGTCCACTTGAGTGATAATCAGGTACTTTTTTGTTTCGGATCTAAAAAAGATAGATGTAATTTGTGTCCAAATGTGTCTGTCCCATCATGTAACAAACTGTTTGTAAAGAGCGAGGGTGTTTAAAATAAGCTTGAAAACGTCCCATATGATTAAACATGTTAAACAATGAGTTAAAAAGTTTTCATTCTTTAAAGCGGAGAAAACAAAAATATTTTTTTAAATCTCCTAAACGAGTTGCTGTTTTTTGAAAATGTGTCAAGATTAAATTTAAAAGATAAAATTTAAGAAAGAAAAACGGCACTCATCGATTTCTTTCAAACCCTAACCAAATCGATAGTCTCTAATTAAACCTAATCAGCTGTTCAACTCCCACACTTTCCCGGATCTCTAAACTGCGCCCCCGTCCCAAACTGTCATTGACTTTTCCCGGAGTTTGGCAGCAGCAACAGTCAAGGCACCGTTGCCGGCGGAACTTAAAAACTGCAATGGGGCTGCAAACTTTGCGCAAAACGCCTATTCCCGGTCGTTTGCGCGCGCCCCAACTTTGCGATAACTTTCGTTTTACAACTTTTCCTACTTTTACCTAACTTTGACCCACTTTTGGGGGACAGCAGACCCCACACACAAAAAGTTTGTTTTTGTCAGACTTTTGAGAGGGGTTAGGGACGAGGTGAGCCAAGTTTTCTTCCTTAATTTCTTCAACAATAATCGGAGTTTTTAATCAGTTTTTGCAGCGATGGAGGGGTGCCAAGTTCCATTAAGACGGAGGCGACCATCGCTGGAACTTCGGGAACTTGATCAACTCGGCAGACGGGTGTAGCAGGTCGTTGAAGGTCGTTGTTCTTCGTGACAGGACCAGAAACCATTGAGCCATTGAGCTGAGAGCAGAGAGAGATGGCGTGGAGGTGATTATGAATTTTCGAAATTTATGAATGAAATCTCGCCCACGTGGTGGAACTTTGGCCAAGATTCGAGATGGTGGGGAAGTCGGAAAAGTTTGAGTCTCATTAAAGTTTTCACACAACTTTGCCGCCACAGACGCTGTCTCCAGCACGCAGCTGTTCAATGCCACGGACGCCATCTTGGAAGACAAGGATTACTTCAAGGTTGTGTCGATGGCAGTGACAGGAGACACATTTTAAATTTGAATACTGTGATTAACAAGGGCCTCCCCGAGCAGACGGAAATAACATGGGAAGGTCAGTTTTTGATATTGTGAGAAGATCGAAATATGTTATTGGGATGATCGGATTAGTTGTTAAAATAACAAAAAGACAAAAACAACAAAAAATAACAAAAAGACAATAACAAAAACAAAGATTTGTTTGAAGAATAACTTAAACTGTTATTATGTTGTTATTGCAATAACAAACCAATAACACAGCAGGAATCATGAAGGAATAACAAGATTTGTTATTTTGTGCGGAGAGGTGGAGCAGCATAATAACAAAAATTGTTATTGAACTGGTATGTCTCCATAACAAAAAAAGTTATTGTTTTGGTTTATTTGTAATTTGCAAATAAACCTGCAGTTGCCATAACTCCTCTGTACTAGTCAGGGCTGCAGAGTCGGGTACCTCCAAGCGACTTTGGATCCATACTTTGAAGGCAACTCCGACTCTAGATGCAGGATATGACGTCAACGACGACTTCAGCTCTCCAAAAATGCCCGACTTCAGAGATTCCGACTCCAAGTAAAAGTTGCTGAAAATTTGCTGAATCCGATGCAGTCTCCGAGGTCTCACTCAGTAGAACTTCAACGTCAGCTCGACTTCTGGCTCTGTGCTCAGAAAATAATAACAGTTTTTGTTATTCACACTTCAAAACTTCTCAATAAATAAATCAATTCCGTTAAGGAACATAACAATATTAAAAAAAAATGAACTCTCAAAAGTTAATTTTTTCGGATTAATTTTAGCTTGAAACCCCATTTCATGGTGAAATAAATGACCCCGAGGAAATTGGTCAAAATTAGCAAATAGTTCTAACCATTTTAAACTAAGTCCTTTAGGGGGTATATCAAATAATTAAAAAATCAACTTTCAAAATTTAAACTTTTTAGAATAATTTTAGCTTAGGGACCCCATTTCATGGGCAAAATAATGACCCCGATGAAATTAGACAAAATTATCCCATAGTTCTAGTCAATTTTAGCAAAATCCCTTAGGGGGTATATCATACAATTAAAAAAAATCAACTTTCAAAAATTTCAACTTTTTAGAATAATTTTTGCTTAAGGACCCCATTTGATGGACAATATAATAAGCCCGACGAAATTGGTCAAAATTATACCATAGTTCTAGCCAATTTTAGCAAAGTCCCTTAGGGGGTATATCAAATAATTAAAAAAATCAACTTCCAAAATTTCAACTTTTTAGAATAATTTTTGCTTAAGGACCCCATTTCAATGACCCTGACGAAATTGGTCAAAATTATCCCATAGTTCTAGTCAATTTTAGCAAAATCCCTTAGGGGGTATATCATATAATTAAAAAAATCAACTTTAAAAAATTTCATCTTTTTAGAATAATTTTAGCTTAAGGACCCCATTTCATGGCCAAAATAATGACCCCGACGAAATTGGTCAAAATTATCCCATAGTTCTAGCCAATTTTAGCAAAGTCCCTTAGGGGGTATATCAAATAATTAAAAAAAATCAACTTTCAAAATTTCAACTTTTCAGAATAATTTCAGCTTAAGAACCCCATTTCATGGCCAAAATAATGACCCTGATGAAATTAGACAAAATTATCCCATAGTTCTAGTCAATTTTAGCAAAATCCCTTAGGGGGTATATATATTTGAAGAATCCACTTTCAAAAATTTCAACTTTTTAGAATAATTTTAGCTTAAGGACCCCATTTCATGGTCAAAATAATGACCCTGACGAAATTGGTCAAAATTATCCCATAGTTCTAACCATTTTAAACAAAGTCCTTTAGGGGGTATATCAAATAATTAAAAAAATCAACTTTAAAAATTTCAACTTTTCAGAATAATTTCAGCTTAAGGACCCCATTTCATGGCCAAAATAATGACCCCGACGAAATTGGTCAAAATTATCCCAAAGAACTAAACATATTTAACAAAAGAAAAAATAATAACAGATTGTGTTATGGACACTTAGAACCTTTTCCAATTGTGCGATTTATGGTGATTTTATTTCTAAGTCAGTATACCGAACGAATAACACATTTTGTTATTAGGAGAGTTTTTGAAATGCATAACATTTCCTCTTATTAGCGTGTTATTAAACATTTTCAATATAATATCACTTCAATACCAAATTTTGTTATTTTATCAGAAACTGTTATTGTTTTTTCTTCTTGAAGTTGAACTTCAGGATAAAATAATAACACTTTTTGTTATTTTAACAGAATTGGTTATTGAAATATTATTAATTTTGTTATTACCGTCTGCCCGGGTCGTGGCGCGGTGGTTAGCAGCTTCGGCTGCCGAACCCTAAGTTGCTCTGGGACGCGGGTTCGATTCCTGCCTTATCCTTCTGGCCTTCTATCGAATGGGGAAGTAAAACGTCGGTCCAATTGCGTAAAACAGGTTTTGGGTGACTACCACAAATAACCTTCGGACGCCTAGAAATGAGCAGAAACTTGCAACAGAGACCACAAAAGGCCAAAAGATGAAGTTGGATTGCTTTGCTTTTTTTTTGATTTTTTATTTATGGTAGTATTATTTGAAAACCATGTTTGGAGTATTCAAGAAACATTCACTCACCGTATTATTTTGTTTTTTTTTTTAAATACAAGAAAAATGGCTCTTCTTGCATCTTGAAAAACTTTAAGGATAATCACAGAATGTTGACAAGCATCGCCAATTCTCGAAAGGAATTATCTATAGATGTTGAGGTCGATTAAAGAAAACTGCTATCAGAATTACAGTGCCAAACCCATTACGACCGTCACCACAGACAACACCGTTCATATTGTGCGTATCTAAAACTGTTCAACTTTATTCCAGGACCTCACCCTGCGCCCCCCTTTAATAACTTTACGCAACCCCTTCCCTCTTTTCTCACCTCTCCTCCAAAAAAACTCATTACACGCACACTTTCGCACTCCCCCATCCCCTTGCAGTCGCATAAATGGTGAAAGTTTTAATTTTAACGTACAAACTTTGTTCAGCCCACTTTTGGCCGTCAAAATATGACAAAAGTCTGCAAAGTTTCGCGTGTGCGTCACACAGACAAAGACCCCTAGAATAGGGAGAGTTTTTAAGCAGAACTCTGCAACTCTGTGACTAACTAACTCCTGAGGCCGGGCGTGACCCTGGGACGAGGGGCGAGTTTTACTAAACTTTTTTTCTGTTTAGGAGTTTCCCAGCGTGTAGGATCAGCTGGGTCGAGAGTTTGTATCGATTTTGGGTCGGAATTTTTGCGTGCGTTTGTTGCTCATTTGTGGAGTTTTTTTGTTCCGGGTACGGTAGAAAAGCTTGCAAACATCTAGTACTAGAGTAACTCTGACTGAGTATGACCGGTATCGGGGGGGAAAGTTTGATGAATTCTGGTCAACTTTCGGAACTGGCCGAAGTGCGCAATTCTGACGAGTTAGTGGAAAGTAGGTTGTTTCATGGAGAACTATACTGTTATTTCTGGGTCAAAGCGAAGTCACAAAACAGTTCATTCTAATCGATAGTGATATCAAATCAACTCCGTCAACTGGGGCGAATTGGGACAGCAGTTTTAACCATGTTAGAGCATAATATTTTGATTTTTCTGGTTGGTTGGCATCATTAAGTGCTCTAAACACTGCTCTCCCTATTCAGACTGTAGTCCCGATTCATCCTGAATGACAATTGCTCATTTTTTGCCTTTCTTACTAAAGAAAGGTATAGGTTTTACTTTATGGCGAGACGTCATGTTCATCTTCGTAAATAAGACGATACAGCATGAATATTAATCGGAAAAATCGCCAAAAAATCACACTGCATTGATTTTCGACGCTTCGTCGTTGTCAAGTTGAGCTTCGAATACTGGCACAAGAATGCTGACGCACATATATTTTGGTTCGACTTATACTCGTTTGTAGTAGCTTGTCTACCGATGTTTCCTTCAACATGTAAGATATCGTAGCTTTTTGCAAAAACTTTTGTGACATAGGACATTCATCCGGGTACAAACAACTTGTTTCCCGTGTGCTCCTAAAATCGCCTTTAAGTAGGCTTCATTTTGTCGTGATTTCGTAAGTTTATTTAACAGAGTTTATTGGATTACAATAGGAGCTTTCTAAGCTTCTAGGCTTTATATCGTTTTCAAAGTTTTCAATGCTCGTGACGCCAATGGCAATCTACCTAAGGTATTGCGATTGAGTGTGTAGTGGTGCGGTTGTAAAAATAGCTATCTCTGACTCTCTCACTTTCGTAGATGTTGAATGGCAAGCTTCCCACTGTGCGGTTAACTCGGTTTCTCTTTGCGCCTGCTTTGTTCGGTTTTGGGCTCGTACCAAAACTAGAAACCAAAACCGCAGTGTGTGTCGTCACTGGCGCATGGGAAGCTTGCTATGCTCGCGTTTGTCATAAACGCTTGTTTGATTAAGAATTTGTACGATTAAAAATATTCTTTTGGTGAAAATTGCGTTTTCAATTTCTTTTAGAAAACACATCATTAATAATCCCTTGGTTTCATCATAAGATTTTTTGTATCAAGTCGATGTTATGAATTGAAAGAAGTTAAATTCTTTAGTAAGAAAGGCTCTATCTCACCCCTGGTGGGATTAAATCGGGTTTTTTGATGATTTCATTGATGAAATCGGTTCTCATAGGCAAAAAATTGTGAACATATTAATTTATGCAAGTCATTCTAAACTCAAAATAAATCCTAAACGTCTAAATAAATAAAGCCTGCGAGATCATTTT